>NW_014040576.1:61787-86737 GCF_000143105.1 Grosmannia clavigera kw1407 | reverse complement strand
CGCACCGGTTCGGCAACCAGTCGCTTACCAAGCGGCGGACTTAACGAACTATCTTGACACGTTGCACGGGACTAGCACAGCCACTTAGCTGCGCCACGCCCCACTGGGTTTGCGCTACACCGCATCTTCCAGCCACGTATATATTAGCTGGCAGGCCTTTGCCTACTAATCTCCTATAGTTCGTTAAGTTGAAGTCTTAATACAACAGTACAAACCAGTTAAGCCTTCGTGACCACGCATTGCACACCAGCCCCTTACAATCTAATACGCTGTGCGCATACTGCGTACGGCTTGCGCGTAGCCTACGTCGGTCCTTTTCCTAAGGCGGCGTTATAATTGCTCCCCTCCTGTGCCTGACTCCCCTAAGGCAGGTCTTGACGAAAGGCTTGCAACCTTTGTTCCTAGTAGTGGTAGTGCTTGTCCGTTTGCGGCGGCCCCTTTGTGCTTGCTAAGATCGCTGTTAAAGGCGACTTAAGGCGCCTTTAGTTCCTTTTATTTAGGAGGTTAGTCCTGTAGTCAAATTAGATTATTGTAGAGTCTAGCATCTAGTTACTTCTTCTAGAAACAACAAATTCGTCTTTTAGCAGCAATATGGCTGCTCTTAATTCTAACGTTCCTATGCCTACGGTGAGCGCCTCTAGCGCTCTAGTACTCGCTGCGGCCCTAGCCCTTGCTCTCTAACACCCTCTACCTTTTAGCCAAGGTGCTAGTTCTGGCCGCGCGCAACGTGCGCGCAGGGCTTACGCTAGTATAGTTCGTCGTTTAGCGCGGACTACGGCGCGCGCCGTGCTTTTAGTTAGGCCTTTAGTAGCCTATTAAAGTGCAGGAGCTGCTCTCGCTAGTCCGGCGCTCCTAGGGTCGGTGGCGGCTGCGCTACTAGCTAACCCCTAGGTTGCCTTAGACAGCTTATTGTACATGCGGTACCTGCACCGCTTTCTAACAACTCTCTTTGCGGAGTTGCCTAGGTTTGCAGCTGTGCTATGTATTTATAGCGTCGCTAGCGCTAGGCGCTGCGACGGCTGCTATGCTAGCAAGCACGAGTGTTATAGGGTAAGTCCTCTTTAGTAGCTATAGGCCGCTTTAGTAGCTAACAGAATGCAGGTTTTCCCGCTAATGGTTGGCAACTAGGCTAACTTTAAGATAGTGCTGCGCAGCCTTAATAAGAAGCTTTATAGCTAGGGTTTGCCTGTAATGCACGCGGCACTTGCGCGTGCTATAGGTGCTTTTGTTACTACCTTGTTATAGGTAGATAAGTAGTAGCGGCCTACGTTGCTAGGGGTGTTGTTAGCTGCTAACGTTATATAGGCAGAGCTTAATCTTTGCTAGGGCATTAAGGCCTAGAAGAAGGCTTAAGAGGTAGCTTGCTAGGTAGAGGCCTAGTAGGCTTTATTAGCCTAAATGCACTTGCTATTGCTGTATACGCTCTCTTTGTCTTTGCTGCCTAGGCTTACTACTCTAACTCTTTAGCAGCTCTCTTAGCTGCTACGCTTAATGCTTAGTAATACTAGTTATGCCGCTTTTACTGCAGCCTTTAATGCTTTTCTTAAGGTGGTAGCAAAGGTGTATGTTATAAACAAGGCTTATGCTAGGGTAGCGGCTAGCGTAGCGTTGCTTTAAGAGCTCTTTAGATAGTTTTGCGTAGTCTTTTATAAAGCCTTTTAGCCGGTTAAATTAATTTAGGCTTTTGCTTATATGTTTTCGTCTTTACGCGTTTACTACGCGTATACTGCTTAATTGCTGCGTACGCATTTTCTATATCTTCTTTTAGCACTTACTAGTTATATTTAGTTAGCTAGCTTATCTAACGTACTAGGTATTTAGTCTAGCTAGCCTTGCGTCTTTTGTCTAAAACTACTTCTACTTCTTATTCGTTGTCTAGGTCTTTTAACGCTAGCATTGTTAGAGGCGCTTATTCTACGCCTGCCTTACTCTCCTAGTGCTTTAACAGCAAGACTAAGAAAACGTTGTATAGTTAGCTATATTATTTTAGCAGTGCTATTCGATATGCTTGTTTGCCTATAGTTCTAAGGATTCTAAAGGGCTTAATGCGTCTTAGTGCTAACTTTTTGTTTTTTAGGCAAAGGTTTTTTATAAAAAGGCTTACTAGCTCTCTTACTATAAAGCTTATAGGCTAGTAGCGTGCATTATAGTAACGCTTTTAGCGCTTTATTACGTACTTTTAGTTTGCCGCTAACCTTTTTTATATAGCTTTTAGTTTTTCTAAGCGGTTGTGCACTGCTAAGACTATGTTACGCGTGTTCTACTCTTCTCTTACAGTTGCGCTGCCTTTAGGGCGAGTTTGCAAGTCTAGTTTCTAACTATATAGCGCTTTAAATAGGCTAATTTTAGTTGTTATATTAATAGCGTTGTTGTAGGCGTATTGCGCTAAAGATAATAAAAAAGGCTAATTTAATTGCTTTTTTATTATAAAGCAGCGTAAGTACTACTTTAACGTCTAGTTAAATCTCTTTATTTGCTTGTTTATCTAAGGGTAAAATGCGGTTAATAGCCGCCTATAGATTCTAGTCTAATAGTAATATTTACTCTAGAATTTGCTAGTAAATATACTTCTTTAGTTAAAGACTATACTCTCTAGTGTTACGCTATACACTAGTTCTATATGTTAGTATATAAAGTGCGTAAGGCCTTTAGCTGTTAGGGTAGTCTATATAGTAAAGAAGAGGTTTATCTTTATAAAGCAGTTAACGATTACTAGAATTGCATCTACTTTGCTACCTATACTCGCTTTAGCTACTAGTAGCTTAGTAATTAAGTCTATAAAGATTTTCTGCTAAAGACCTTATAGTAGCAGTAGCAAGTTTAGCTTACTATATTACATATGCTATTTAATTGTTTATCTCTAGCAAACTAGGCATAAAGCAATATAAGCCTTTACATCTTTCTTTATTTCTTTCTAGTAAAAGTAGCAACAAAGTAGTTTTAAAGTCTTAGCAACTATAAAGTGCCTAAAGATCTAGTTGTTATAATAAAGCTATAGTAGCTTTTAATAAAGAATGTACGCGCTGCCTATATGCAAGCGGTTTTCTTATAGTAATATACTATCTAGTGCAAGGCTTTATAGCTTCGTCGCACCTTTTACGCTTATAGTGCGCTTTACGCGCGCCTTAACAACTTACACCTCTAGGTCTACGTCCTAGATTCTTACTATTACTCTGCAAATAGCTTTAGAGACTTTGTTTTCTTAGAGGTATAGATGTAGGGCAGCAACGACAGCTAGTTGCTATAGTAGGCTAAAGTATACTAGGTTTCTATCTACGCCTATTAAAGGCGTTAGACCCTTAATTAGCGCTGTAGCAATAATATCCCTAAGGTCTCCTTAAAGTCTCTTATAGTCGTCTAGCCTTCCTAGTTTACCACGCTTCGCCTGCTTAGGCAGTGCGCTATTTTGCGCTGCGGTGGCTTGCCGCGTAAGATCTAAGGCCACTAAGATCCTAAAGGTAGCGCTTAGCTCCTCTTTCTTACTAGGTCCTTTTGCGGGTGCGCGCATCTTGCGTGTCTTATTTGCATAAGCTGCGTTAGTAACTAGCTTAGCGCTATTGTCTTTTATAATAGGTGCGCGCATCTTACGCGTCTTTTGCGCTATAGCTACGGTGCCTACTAACTATGCATCTTTCTTTTATACCTTAGTAATAGTTATTCTAACTTGTCTAGGTTTATTAAAGTAATCTAGCCGTTTTAACGGCGCATTAGCTAGGTTTGTTACGCCTAGTCTATGCTTAATTATAAAGTTAAAAGAGGATAGGTATATAGCCTAGCAAGCCCTACGTTTATTATACCTTAGCTAGGTTATAAAGGTGCATAAGTTGTTATAGTCTAATAAGACTTTAATTGTCTTTTTGCTACTATTAAGGTAGTGTTGCTATTACTTAAAGAAGTCTATAATTGCTAGTAGCTTTTAATCTAGGGTGCTATAATTTAGCTCTAGTTTTTATAGTTTTCTTAACTAAAAGGCAATTAAGTGCTAGGCTCTCTCTTTGTCTTATTAAAAGATAATCTTACTAATAGCTACCTTTAAGGCATTAGTCTCTATACGTATTGCCTATTCTAGGTTAAAATAGCGTAGCAAAGGTGCTTTTATAAATGCCTCCCTTAGCATTGCAAAGGCTACGCGCTCCTTACTCTCTAGCTGCACTAGTTCTAGCTTTTTACTATTTTTACTGCCTTATAGCAGCCCTCTCTAAATGTTTATAGCGTTAGCTATTCTATAATTACGCGTACTCTGCGCAAGTCTATCGCAAACCTTTTGCTTCTAATAATAAACCCTAAGAATTTAACTTTCTATTAGTAAAACAAGCATTTATCGCTATTAATAAATAACTAGGCTTGCTAAAGATGCTTAAAGACCTAGTCTAGGTGCTTTATGTGCTCCTCCTTGTTGTATAAGAATATAAGGATATTGTCTAAGTAGACAATATAGATTATATCTACTAGACTATATAGCGCTTAGCTAATATAGTACTAGAAGGTTGCTAGGGCGTTAGTTAGCCTAAAAGGTAAGACTAGGTATTTAAAGAGACTATATCTAGTCTAAAAAGCTGTCTTTTATTCGTCTTCTTCTTTAATCTTTAAGCGGTAATACGCCTCCTTAATATTAATTTTCGACATTACCTTTATTCCTACTACGCGGTCTATAATCTTAGAGATTAAAGGTAGCGGGTATTAGTTCTTTACTATAACCTTATTTAACCCTTTATAGTTAACGCATAAGCGCAAGCTTTTATTCTTCTTAAGCATAAAAAGAATAAGTGCGCCTATAAAGCTTTTTAATAGGCGAATTCGTCCTATTGCTAGGTTATCGTCTAAGTACTAGCGTAGCTCTCTTAATTCTCTTTATAACAAAGAATATATTGTCTTGTATAGTAGTTAACCGCTAGGTAGAAGATTAATTGCATAGTTGGTAGCCTTGTATAGCGGTGTAAGGGTATTCCACACACGCGTCCCTACGCACCGGTTCGGCAACCAGTCGCTTACCAAGCGGCGGACTTAACGAACTATCTTGACACGTTGCACGGGACTAGCACAGCCACTTAGCTGCGCCACGCCCCACTGGGTTTGCGCTACACCGCATCTTCCAGCCACGTATATATTAGCTGGCAGGCCTTTGCCTACTAATCTCCTATAGTTCGTTAAGTTGAAGTCTTAATACAACAGTACAAACCAGTTAAGCCTTCGTGACCACGCATTGCACACCAGCCCCTTACAAGCGGTAAGACCTTAGCGTTAGATAAATTTAGCACGTCGCTATACTTGCGCGCTAAATGCGCGAGCAGTGCGCTTGTGCCTTCTAAATAACCTTTTACTTCTAGGTCGCCTAGCAAGATTATATATACCTATGCGCGCTTTTTGCGCGCTATAGCAAGGAAGATTTCTTATAGTACAAGTCGCATAGTCTTTGTGCGTGCTTTAAACTACTAGCGGCGGTTTGCTAGCTCTAGGTAAACTTTTTTACTCTAAAGGGTTGTTATTAATAGTAATATTATTAGGCCTTAATACTTAGTAGGTTTAGTAACTTCTGCATAAACCTGTATAATCTTATAGGTATACTTGCAAGAGTCTCTTATACGTAAGGGCACCTTCTACGCTACCGCTATGCTTATAATGCTCTTGTTATACGCTTTAAGGGTTAGTACTAACATCTTTATAGATTCTAGTCCTTATAGTCTTGCGAATTTGTGGTTAATAGTATTAAGACTTGCGCAAGTATTCTATACAGCGAATACTTCTATAGTTGTTAGTCTAAGGAGAGAAGCTTAGATAAGAAAAAGATTACTAATCTTAATCGTCTCTAGTAACGCCTAGGGGTTTTAGTTTGTTCTAAGCGTTTCTAGTTTTTTACCTTCTTAGCATTCTTTTTAATTAGTTAAACTAAATTTACCAATGTAGTCTCTTGCCTCTTTAAGTAGTTCTAGGTAAAGTAGCCTTTGCTTTTATAAATAAAGCACTTTATACGCTTACTATTTGTATAGGTAGGGTTCTTTTAGTAGCCTTTAGTAGCTGTAGCAGCTAGTTTGCCTCTTCCTTTGCTTTAGCCTTTGCTTCTAGCACTACTATAGTAGTTGCCGCGATTATTTTCTTAATTAGTGTTATTTTTATAGCCGCTCTTACAGCCCTTTTAATTCTCTTACGCTCTTTTGCCGCGTATACTGTTATTATCTTGTTTTAACTAAGCCTCTAGCTTCTTTAAGCTTTAAAACGTTATTGCTCTAGCTACTAGTTCTACTTTAGTTTATAGTATTTTATTTAATTTTAAGAGATCTTCTTTTAGTTCTAGGAGTAGCTTAAAGAATAGCAAATACGCCTATTCCTCTTTTAATTTAATAAGTAGTTAGTTTTTAAAAGAGGCAAGGTAGTTATTAAAGTCTTAGAGGGTCTGCCTTAATCTTTAGTAAGCCTTGCCGATTCTATTAGTAATAATAAAAGCTATATTATAAGGGTTAGCCATAAAGGTTAAAGTCTAGGCCTTAAATGCATCCTAGTTGCTCTAGGCCTTTGCTACTACTACGTCTATTATACTCTGCAAGCGCGTTTCCTATATAGTGCAGCATAACTACTCTATATATTTAAGCATATAATTAATCTAGTAACTAGCGCTTCTAAACTTATTAAGGGCTAGATAGAAGTGTCGCTTCCTAGCCTATAGCTAGGTAGCGCGCTCTTAGAAGCTACTAGGTGTCTTAAAGGGCAGTTCGATGCCGCTTTTTAAGATAATATTTTAACTGCAAGAGCTGTCTTTGTTAGAGTCCTTGCTATAGGTGCGCTTACTCTTCGCTTAGGTTGCTCTTATATCTAAGAGCTGTTGCTATAGGTCTACTATTCGCTGCTTTAAGCGCTTTGCTTTACGCAGTCGATTATTTTTAGCAATAAGGTCTGCTACCATCTAGTCTATAGTAGGCCTAATAGTCTGCCTTAAAGGGCCTTTGCCCGCATCGTTGTTATCTAGTTGCTTATAATCCTCCTCTAAGAGATTAAAGTCTTTGTTCTTTACTTCTTCGATAATAGGGTTAAGAGGGTTCTTAACTGTTGCCCTAAAGCTGCTCTCTTCTTGCGCACTACATACGTGCAACGTTTGCTTCGTAGTCTTTTAAGGTGCTATTACTCCTTCTGCCTCTTAACTTAGGTAGCCTAATAGTAGAAGAATTAGGAATTGTTAAAGGTGTACTTAGGTAGGCTAGGTAAGTTAGGTAGGCAAGGAGGTATCTTCTTAATAAGAGGAAGTAGCCGTATATTTAATAGCTAATTCTTGCCTTCTGCACTCTAAGGGAGTGCGGGAGGCACTCTTTATTGTAGGCGCACCTCTAGCGCACTAAGTGCGCAGGATAGGCGCGACCTCGTTTCTACTTAGCCTGTGCGCTAGCACGTGCTGTAGCCTGTGCGTAGACTGCGCTACGCAGCTTGCGCTACTAGCACCGCTTCTAGTTTATAATGTGCATCTAATACGCTGTGCGCATACTGCGTACGGCTTGCGCGTAGCCTGCGTCGGTCCTTTTTTTAGGGCGGCGTTATAGTATTTTATAATTTAAGATAAATTTATTTATACTTATAAAACTACTTTTACCTTTTTAACCCTTTTTTCTTTAATCTTACTTATATAGTAAGTTAATATAATAGTTTATAACTTTATATAATAGCTAGCTAATAATTGCTTATAAATAATGTTTAACTAAAGCTACTCTTAAGTCTTAATAAACTTTTTTATAAATATAAACCTTATAAAACGCCTTTCTTAGGCATACGCACTATCTTTTAAGAGCGTAAGTCTTTACTAGTATAGCGTCTACTAAGTAATAGCTAACCTTATAGTAGGCTCTATGTTTAAACTATATCTTTAAGGCCTATTTAAACGTTTACTATAAATTCTTATATATAGCTACGCTAAAAAACCTAGCGCGCTACATTAGTTATATAGCTAACAATACGTTATGCTTGCTAGTAAGTACGTTAACTTGTATGCGCTAGTAGCTAATTACTAACTAATAGCTCCTTAAAGAGATTAAGGGCTTAGCCTAATACATTTATAAATTTCTAGCTAGTATAAACAAGTTACTACTTTATTAGATAATAGTTAATAATATTATTATAGCGCTAAGCAATTACACAGCAATCGCTTAAAGGTTAATAGCCTTAATAGTAGTAACTAAGGAACTTAGCCGCGCCTTATAAAAAGATAAGTTAAAGCCTTTAATAACTAACTAGCGCTCTTAACGCAAACGTTTTAAGATGGTATAATAGGCTATATTACGCCTTAGTGTCCTTTACTAGTACTAGCAAAAGCTAAAGCTTACCCTAACGCTTATATAGTAGTTAGTAAAGGTAGCCTAGCTTTTGCTACTAACGTCTTTAGACGTAGGCATACTATTATAAGCGTAAACCTAAGTTACTACTACCTTTAAAGTAATAGTAAGTCCTTTAATCTTTATTATTAAGTTAGTACTAACCTATTACCTAAGCTAATTCTTATTCTATTATACTTATCCTAGCCTAGCGCGCTATAGCTATCTAAGCTAGCTATAGCAGCATACTTTATTATACTATAAAAGTAAAGAGGCTGCCTAAGCGGATCCTATAGACTATAGCAGCCCTAGTTAAGCTAGCCTAGATTAACTAAGTAGTAGTCTTTCTTTAGCCGCTGCTTTTAGCGGCGCTTAGTAAGCAATAGTCTTACGCTAAGTTACTAACCTTAGCTAAACGCTAGCGTAGCGCTAAGACTATTCCTAGTGCTATAGCTAGTAGTAGTAAAGTAGTTATAGTAGTTAGTAGTAGTAGTGTAGTAGCATTTAGTAAGAGTGCGCTAGTAAGCAGCTAGTTAGCGGCCGGTAGTAGCTATATGCTAGCTAGCAAAGGCTTACCTAGCAGTAAAAAGAGAGATAAAGAGGATAGTATTAAAGAGAAAAATAAAAGAGTAAAGAGAATATCTATAAAGAAGGATAGTAATAAGTAGCTAGTAGCTAAGTAATAGCTTACTAATAGTATGTTTTAAGTTTATAGCTTTAAGAGGCGCCCTTAAAGCTAGAATAAGTAGTTTATAGTATATAATTATATAAAAATAGTAAAAGTAGTTAACTAACAATTAGCTTATATATAGCTAGCTATTACTTTATAGTCTTCTTATTTTTTATAAGTATGCTTTATAGTCTTCTAGTAAAACTATAACTTGTAGCTAGTATACGCTAGGTGCCTTTCTAGTTTCTAAGTATTATACTTAGCCAGCTAGCCTTTCTATTTTACTAAGAACTAGGTCTACGACCCTTTACTAAGGTAAGTAATAATGTCTTTAACCTTATACTCCTCTTAGTCTTTTACTATTTTTAGGAATAAAAGCTCTTTCTTATCTTTTACTATAGTAGTCTATAGCTTAAAGTAAGAGACGTAAAACACATTATGTTAGTATGCGTACTATAATAGTAAGGCAACTTAATATATAACTAGGCTTAGCCTCTTTATAATATAAACGCGTAAGAAGGTTAAGTTTAGCTTCTTTAAGCTAGCTAGGTTTAAGTGCTTTATTAACAAACCTATAAATTTGCCTTCAATAAAGTCTTTATATAAGCGTCGCTTATTATAGCTTTTCTTTTATTAGCAAATTGTTTTTTCTTATAACACTTCTAGCTTTTGCTAGATAGCCTATAGCTAACTAACACGCTTTTACACGCTCTTTACCGCAGCCTTAATAAAAGAGAAGTTGTCTATAAAACAAGGGTAGTATGCGTATAACGCATAGAATAAGGAGGTCTTTGTTATAGTGTAATAGGCGTTGTTATACGCGAACTCTGCTATACTTAATACTCGCGTTTACTAGTGTTACAAACAATTATAGAACGTTTATAGAAAGCGCTTTAAGGTTTAGTTTAAGATCTTAGTGCTACCGTTTGTTTATAAGTGGTACGCCGTTAACATTATTAGCTAAACTCTTTAAAGTTGCATTAGTTTCTACTAAAATTAGCTAGTAAATAGGCTGTCTTTATTATTAACAATTACTTTTAAGATACTAAACTTAGTCTTTATATAGTTATAGATAAGTTAGGCAACCTTAGCAGCTATAACTATCTTTTAAGTAGGGATAAATATGCTATACTTTATATAGCGATTAACTACTACTAGGATAGTGTTATATAGACGGCTGTCTAAGCCTAGGCTTAACCTAAGACCGGTTATAAAATCTATACTAATATACTAGAATAGCTAAATAAGCATAGGTAGAGACTAGAGGTATTTATATAACTTATGCTATAAAACCTTATTGCTTATATATAATAAATAGTTAGCAACGAATGCGTAAACGTTAGTAGCTATGTTTAGCTAGTAGTACTTCTTAGTAAGAAGTTCTATAGTCTTATAGACTCTTATATAGCTTGCTATAAAGAAGTTGTAGTATAGACTAATTAGCCTTACCTATAGCTTATCCGCTAATAAGATAATAATGCAATCTTTATAGAATAAGGTGTTCTCTTCTTATAGATAATAGGTATTATTCCCTTAGCTTTGTTTAGCCTTTGCAAATAGGTTGTCTAGTAATTAGTCTTAGCCTTAAGCGTCGCGAATAGTATTGTATAGTTTAGGGGAGCACTAAGGTTATAACGGCTGTTTTTAGCTAGTAGCAACCTACGCCTTTTATACTAATAATAATAAAGCTCTTAGTATAAGAAGCCTTAACAACTAGTCTACGATCTATAGTTTGCTAAGAAGCAAAGAAAGCACGTTATTATATATAATGTTACCTTTTATATAGTCTAGTTAGCAGGATAAACTATCTACTAAGTTAGTAGACTCTAAGTAGTGCTTAATCTTAAAGTTAAACACTAAAAAGCAGAACACCTATTAAGCAATTTAGTTTTAAAGATTCTTTGCCAATGCCTTAACAACGCCTTTTAGCGCCTTGTAGTTAGTTAAGACTATAAATAAGTCCTTTAAACCTTCTAAATAGTAACGTTAGTGCTCTAAGCTCTTAATAATAGCTAAAAGCTCTTACTATCTTACTCTTTACTACATCCTATAAGCTGTTAGCTTGCGTAAGTAGTAAGCAACTAGTTGCTACTTGCTGTCTATAAGCTAGGAGATAATGCTAGAGATAGCGTAGCCTAAAGTATTTGTTTCTACTTATATAGGCTTTATATTATTATAGTAGTAAAGAATTATTACTATTATAAATACTATCTTTAGCGATTTAAAAGTAACCTTTACCTTTTTAGTTAATATAAACAGTTGCATAGTAACGGCTTTACGCTTACACGGTAAGCTAAGGCCTATCTTTATTAATTTTATTAAGGCTTATATAATGCAAGAGTAGTAAGAAATAAAGCGTTTATAAAAGTTTATAAACCTTAGGAAGGATTGCACGTCTTATACACACTTAAAAGCCTTTTATTTAGCAATAGCTTTAACCTACTTAAGGTCTATAGCTAGCCCTTTTATAGTAACAATAAACCCTAAGAAATTAATTTCCTTTTTAAAGAATTCGCACTTCTTAGAATTTACATATAGCTACGCGGCCTCTAACCGCTTAAAAACTAATTAAAGGTGCTTTTTATGCTCCTCCTTAGTCTAAGAGTAGATTAAAATGTTATCTAGGTACACCTTATAGACTATGCCTACTAGCCTTACTAATACGCGGTAGATTTATGCTTAAAATATAGCCGGAGCGTTAGTTAGTTTAAAGGGTATAATATAAAACTTAAAGAGCCTATATTTTGTTTAAAAAGCAGTCTTTTACTAATTAAAGGCCTTAACCTAGATCTTATAGTACGCTTCCTTTATATTTACCTTAGAGAACACCTTTATACTATCTAAGCAATCTAATAGCTTACTAATTAAATAGAAGAGGGTAGCAGTCCTTCTTAGTTACTTAATTTAAACCTTAGTAGTTAACGTATATATATAAAGTACTATCCTTCTTTAAGATAAAAATTATTAAAGCTTTAGCTAGATTATTGCTATAAGCAATTCGCTTATTTGCTAACAACTTGTTAATAAAGCAGCAAAGCTTCTTTTACTAAATAAAAGATAGTAAGTATAAAAGGCTATATAGTACTTTTATACTATCTTCTATCTTAATTAAGTGCTTTACATTTGCTAATAAAGGTAGTTTCTTTACCTTATTAGTATTAAACACTTTAGCAAACGGTTGTATATAGAACGGCAGTTGCTAGCTAAAGTCTAGTAAAGCTAGATTATTATCTATAATAAGAATGTCTAGTTTATAAGGACTTAAATCTAACTATGTTAAGTAGATAGCAAACAACTTTTTGCTATTATATAGGCGTTAGCTTATTTGCTTAAAGGTCTTAAAAACTATAATAGTAAAGAACTAGGCTTATTAGATAGTGTTAATAATAACGCCTAGAAACCTTAGTCCTTTATAACTTAAGATAATGTCTTTGCAGTTAACGCCTACTTAGCGAATAACTATAAAGACTTATATTAATATATAAGAGACCTTATCCTTTATTAGTATAATAGTTAGCTTATATAGGCTATAAGCTTACAGTGCTTTTTTGTTAATAGAGACTAGGTTTAGGTTTAGGTACTACTAAAGCAGCTTTAGACTAAGCTGTTAAATAACCTTTAAGTTAACTATATTTAGGTTAGTATAAAAATCTAGGTTTATAACAATAGCAGCCTAGCAATTACTAAGCGTTTATGCCTTAGCTAAGGTATAGCAGCAAAGAATTACATCCTTAGTTAGCTAATCTAGTAAGGTTAATAAAAGACAAGGCTTCTTTATTAACCTTGCTAGTTTTCCTAGTTAGAGTAGGTTGCCTCTTAATTATTAAGCTTTTAAAGACTATCTTTTAGTTTTGCTTATAAGCGTAACCTAAGTTACTACTACCCTTAAAGTAATAACAAGTCCCTTAATTCTTATTATTAAGTTATTGCTAACCTATTACCTAGGCTAATTCTTATTCTATTATACTTAGCCTAGCCTAGCGTGCTATAGCTATTTAAGCTAGCTATAGCGGCACGCTTTACTATACTATAAGAGTAAAGAGGCCGCCTAAGTAGATCTTACAAACTATAGCAGCCTTAGTTAAGCTAGCTTAGATTAACTAAGTAGTAGTCTTTTCCTAGCTGCTGCCTTTAGTAGCGCCTAGCAAGCAATAGTCCTACGCTAAGTTGCTAACCTTAGCTAAGCGCTAGCATAGCGCTAAGACCGTTCTTAGTACTATAGCTAGCGGTAGTAAAGTAGTTATAGTAGCTAGTAGTAGTAGTATAGTAGTATTTAGTAAGAGTATACTAGTAGGCAGCTAGTTAGCCGCTAGTAGTAGCTATATACTAGCTAGCAAAGGCTTGCTTAGTAGTAAGAAAAGAGATAAGAAAAATAGTATTAAAGAGAGGGATAAGAGGGTAAAGAGGACGTTTTTAAAGAATAATAGTAATGTAACGCCGCCCTAGAAAGGGGACCGACGCAGGCTACGCGCAAGCTGTACGCAGTATGCGCATAGCGTATTAGATGCACATCGTAAACTAGAAGCAGTGCTAGTGGCGCAGGCTGCGTAGCGCAGTCTACGCATAGGCCACAGCACGTGCTAGCGCACAGGCTAAGTAAAAACGGGGTCGCGCCTATCCTGCGCACTTAGTGCGCCAAAGGTGCGCCTATAATAAAGAGTGCCTCCCGCACTCCCTTAGAGTGTAGAAGGTAAGAATTAGCTATTGAATATACGGCTGCTTCCTCTTATTAAGAAGATACCTCCTTGCCTACTTAACTTACCTAGCTTACCTAAGTACACCTTTAATAATTCTTAATTCTTCTACTATTAAGCTACCTAAGTTAAAAGGCAGAAGGAGCAATAGCACCTTAAAAGACTATAAAGCAAACGTCGTACGCACGTAGTGCGTAGGAAGAGAGTAGCTTTAGGGCAATAGTCGAGAACCCTCTTAACTCTATTGTCGAAGAAGTAGAGAACGAAGACTTTAATTTCTTAGAGAAGGATTATAAGCAACTAGATGACGATAATGCAAGCAAAGGCCCTTTAGGGTAGACTATTAGGCCTACTATAAACTAGATAGTAGCGGACCTTATTGCTAAAAATAATCGACTGCGTAAAGTAGAGCGCTTAAAGTAGTAAATAGTAAACCTATAGCAACAGCTCCTAGATATAAGAGCAATCTAAGCAAAAGGTAAACGTACTTACAGCAAGAACTTCGACAAAGACAGCTCTTACAGTTAAGATATTATCTTAAAAAGCAGCATCGAACTGCCTTTTAAGACACCTAGCAGCTTCTAAGAGCGCGCTACCTAGCTATAGGCTAGGAAGCAACACTTCTATCTAGCCCTTAATAAGTTTAGAAGCGCTAGTTACTAGATTAATTATATGCTCGAATATATAAAGTAGTTATGCTGCATTATATAGGAAACGCGCTTATAGAGCATAATAGACATAGTAGTAGCAAAGGCTTAGAGCAACTAGGATGCATTTAAGGCCTAGACCTTAACCCTTATAGCTAACTCTTATAACATAGCTTTTATCGTTACTAATAAAATTAGCAAGGCTTACTAAAGATTAAGGCAAACCCCTTAAAACTTTAATAACTACCTTGCTTTCCTTTAAAAACTAACTACTTATTAAATTAAAAGAGGAACAGGTGTAGTTGCTATTCTTTAAGCTACTTTTAGAATTAAAAGAAGATCTTTTAAAATTAAATAAAATACTATAAACTAAAGCAGAACTAGTAGCTAAAGCAATAACGTTTTAAAGCTTAAAAAAGCTAGAGGCTTAGTTAAAACAAAATAATAATAGCATATACAGCAAAAGGGCGTAAGAGAATTAAAGAGGCTGCAAGGGCAGCTATAAAAATAATACTAATTAAGAAAATAATCGTAGCAACTACTATAGTAGTGTTAAAGGCAAAGGCTAAGGCAAAGAGAGAGGCAAACTAACCGCTATAGCTACTAAGAGCTACTAAAAGAACTTTACCTATATAAATAAAACGCCTAAGACAAACTAAGACCCTTAAGCGTTACTAAAGACGATTAAGATTAGTAATCCTTTTCTTATCTAAGCTTCTCTTCTTAAACTAACAACTATAAAAGTATCTACTACATAGAATACTTGCATAAGTCTTAATACTATTAACTATAAATTCATAAGACTATAAAGACTAGAATCTATAAAGATGTTAGTACTAACCCTTAAAGCGCATAATAAGAGCATTACAAGCGCAGCAAGAGCGTAGAAGGTGCCCCTACGTATAAAGGACTCTTGCAAGTACACCCGTAAGATTACACGGGTTTGTGCAAGAGTTACTAAACCTACTAGGTATTAAGGCCTAATAATATTACTATTAATAACAACCCTCTAGAGTAAGAAAGTTTACCTAAAGCTAGTAGACCGCCGCTAGTAGTTTAAAGTACGCACAAAGACTATACAACTTATACTATAAGAAATCTTCCTTGCTATAGCGCGCAAAGAGCGCGCACAGGTATACATAATCTTGCCGGGCAACCTAGAAGTAAAAGGTTATTTAGAAGGCATAGGCGCACTGCCTGCGCATTTAGCGCGCAAGTATAGTAACGTGCTAAATTTATCTAACGCTAAGGTCTTACCGCTACACAAGGCTACTAACTATGCAATTAATCTTCTACCTAGCGGTTAACCACTATATAGGACAATATATCCTTTGTTGCAAAGAGAATTAGAAGAGCTACGCTAGTACTTAGACGATAACCTAGCGATAGGACGAATTCGCCTATTAAAAAGCTCTATAGGCGCACTTATTCTTTTTATGCCTAAGAAGGACAGAAGCTTACGCTTATACGTTAACTATAAAAGGTTGAATAAGGTTATAGTAAAGAACTAATACCCGCTACCTTTAATCTCTAAGATTATAGACCGCATGGCAAGAATAAAGATAATATCGAAAATCAACATTAAGGAGGCGTATTACCGCCTAAGGATTAAAGAAAGAGACGAATAAAAGATAGCTTTTTAGACTAAATATAGTCTCTTTAAATACCTAGTCCTACCTTTTAGGCTAATTAACGCCTTAGCAACTTTCTAGTACTATATTAGCTAAGCGCTATATAGTCTAGTAGATATAATCTATATTGTCTACTTAAATAATATCCTTATATTTTTACACAATAAAAAGGAGTATATAAAGCACTTAGACTAGGTCTTTAAGCGTCTTTAGCAAGCCTAGTTATTTGTTAATAGCAATAAATGCTTGTTTTACTAATAAGAAGTTAAATTCCTAGGGTTTATTATTAAAAGCGAAGGGTTTATAATAGACTTGCGCAAAGTACGCGCAATTATAGAATAGCTAACGCTATAAACATTTAGGGAGGTGCAAGTCTTCCTTAGATTCTACAACTTCTATTATCGCTTTATTAAAGCTTACTTAAATATCTTATCTTTTTTGTTAAGGCTGCTATAAGGCAGCAAAAATAGCAAAAAGCTAGGACCGGTGCAGCTAAGGAGTAAAGAGCGCGCAGCCTTTGCAATACTAAGAAAGGCATTTATAAAAGCACCTTTGCTATACTATTTTAACCTAGAATAGGCAATACGCGTAGAGACTAATGCCTTAAAGGTAGCTATTAGCGGGATTATCTCTTAACAAAACAAAAAGAGAGCCTAGCACCTAATCGCCTTCTAGTTAAGAAAACTATAAGGACTAGAGCTAAATTATAGCACTTTAGATTAAGAGCTACTAGCAATTATAAACTCTTTTAAGCAATAGCAACACTACCTTAATAGCAGCAAAGAGACAATTAAAGTCTTATTAAACCACAACAACTTACGCACCTTTATAACCTAGCTAAAGTATAGTAAACGTAAGGCTTGCTAGGCTATATACCTATCCTTCTTTAACTTTATAATTAAGCATAGACTAAGTATAATAAACCTAGCTAATACGCCGTTAAGACAGCTAGATTACTTTAATAAACCTAGATAAGTTAGAATAACTATTACTAGAGTATAAAAGGAAGACGCATAGTTAGTAAGCACTATAGCTATAGCGCAAGAGACGCGCAAGATGCGCGCACCTATTATAAAAGACAACAGCGCTAAGCTAGTTACTAACGCAGCTTATACAAATAAGACGCGCAAGATGCGCGCACCCGCAAAAGGACCTAGCGGGGAAAAGAAGCTAAGCGCTACCTTTAGGATCTTAGTAGCCCTAGATTTTATGCAGCGAGCCACTACAGCGCAAAACAGCGCACCGCCTAAGTAGGCAAAGCGTAGTAAACTAGGAAGGCTAGACGACTACAAAAGACTCTAAGGAGACCTTAGGGATATTACCGCTATAGCGCTAATTAAAGGTTTAACGCCCCTAACAAGCGTAGATAAGAACCTAGTATACTCTAGCCTACCGCAGCAACTAGCTGTTATTACTGCCTTACATTTACACCTTTAAAAAAACAAAGTCTCTAAAGCTATTTACAGAGCAATAGCAGAAATCTAAGACGTAAACCTAGAGGTGTAAGTTATTAAGGCGCGCGTAGAGCGCACTATAAGCGTAAGAGATGCGACAAAGCTATAAAGCCTTGTACTAGACGGTATATTACTGTAGGAAAACTGCCTGCATATAGGCGGCGCGTACGTCCTTTATTAAAAGCTGCTATAGCTCTATTATAACAACTAGATCTCTAGGCACTTTGCAGTTGCTAGGACTCTAAAACTGCTTTGTTGCTACTTCTACTAGGAAGAAATAAAGAAGGACGTAAAGGCTTACATTACCTTATGCTTAGTCTGCTAGAGATAGACGATTAAACGGCATATATAATATAGTAAGCTAAACTTGCTACTGCTACTATAAGGTCTTTAGTAAGAAATCTCTATAGACTTAATTACTAGGCTACTAGTAGCTAAAGCAAGTATAGGCGGCAAAGTAAATGCAATTCTAGTAATTGTTAACTGCTTTATAAAGATAAACCTCTTCTTTACTATATAGACTACCTTAATAGCTAAAAGCCTTATACACCTTATATACTAATATATAAAACTAGTATATAGTGTAATACTAAAAGGTATAGTCTTTAACTAAAGAAGTATATTTACTAGTAAATTCTAAAGTAAATATTACTATTAGACTAGAATCTATAAGCAGCTATTAACTGCATTTTACCTCTAGATAAACAAGTAGACAAAAAGATCTAACTAAACGTTAGAGTAGTACTTACGCTGCTTTATAACAAAAAAGCAATTAAATTAGCTTTTTTTGTTGTTTTTAGCATAATACGTTTGCAATAATGCTATTAACGCAATAACTAAAATTAGCCTATTTAAAGCGCTATATAGTTAAAAACTAGACCTGCAAACTTGCCTTAAGGGCGGCGCGACCGTAGAAGAGGAGCAAGATACGTGCAATATAGTCCTAGCGGTATATAACTGCTTAGAAAAACTAAAAGCTATATAGAAAAAGTTAGCAGCAAACTAAGAGTATACAATAAAGCGCTAAAAGCGTTACTATAATACGCGTTACTAGCCTATAAGCTTTATAGTAAGAGAGCTAGTAAGCCTTTCTATAAAAAACCTTTACCTAAAAAATAAAAAGTTAGCACTAAGACGCATTAAGCCTTTTAGAATCTTTAAGACTATAGGCAAACAAGCATATCGAATAGCACTACTAAAACAATATAGCTAACTACACAACGTTTTCTTAGTCTTGCTATTAAAGCACTAGGAGAGTAGGGTAGGTGTAAAACAAGCGCCTTTAATAATGCTAGCGTTAAAAGACCTAGACAACGAATAAGAAGTAAAAGCAGTCTTAAATAAGAGATATAAGGCTAGCTAGACTAAATACCTAGTACGTTAGATAGGCTAGCTAACCGAATATAACTAGTAGGTGCTAGAAGAAGATATAGAAAATACATACGTAGTAATTAAGCGGTATGCGCGCAGTAAGCGTATAAAGATAAAAACATATAGGTAAAAGCCTAAATTAATTTAACCGGCTAAAAGGCCTTATAAGAGACTACGCAAAACTATCTAAGAAGCCTTTAAAGCAACGCTACGCTAGCCGCCACCCTAGCATAAGCCTTATTTATAACATACGCCTTTGCTACCGCCTTAAGAAAGGCATTAAAGGCTGTAGTAAGGGCGGCATAACTAGTGTTACTAGGCATTAAGCGCGGCAGCTAAGAGAGCTGCTAAAGAGTTAGAGTAGCAGGCCTAGACAGCAAAGATAAAGAGAGTGTGTATAGCAATAGCGGGTGTATTTAGGCTAATAAAGCCTACTAGGCCTTTACTTAGCAAGCTACCTTTTAAGCCTTTTTTTAGGCCTTAATTCCTTAATAAAGATTAAGCTTTGCCTGCATAACGTTAGCAGCTAATAACACCCCTAGCAACGTAGGCCGCTACTACTTATCTACCTATAATAAGGTAGCAACGAAAGCACTTATAGTACGCGCAAGTGCCGCGCGCACTGCAGGCAAACCTTAGCTATAAAGCTTCTTATTAAGGCTGCGCAGCAATATCTTAAAGTTAGCCTAGTTGCCAACCATTAGCGGGAAAACCTGCATTCTATTAGCTACTAGAGCGGCCTATAGCTACTAAAAAGGACTTACCCCGCAACACTTGTGCTTGCTAGCATAGCAGCCGTCGTAGCGCCTAGCGCTAACGACGCTATAAATATATAGCACGGCTGCAAACCTAGGCAACTCTATAAGAAGAGTCGTTAGAAAGCAGTGTAGGCACCGCACGCACAACAAGCTGTCTAAGGCAACCTAAGAGTAAGCTAGAAGCGCAGCCGCTACTAACCCTAAAAGCGCCGGACTAGTAGGGGCAGCTCTCGCACCTTAACAGGCTACTAAAGGCCTAACTAGGGGCACGGCGCGCGCCGCAGTCCGCGCCGAACGACGAACTATGCTAGCGTAAGCCCTGCGCGCACGTTGCGCGCGGCCGGAACTAGCACCTTAGCTAGAGGGCAAAGGGTGTTAGGGAGTAAGGGCCGGGGCTGTAGCAGGTACTAAAGCGCTAGAGGCGCTTACTACAGGCATAGGAACGTTAGAATTAAGAGCAGCTATGTTGCTGCTAGAAGACGAATTTGTTGTTTCTAGAAGAAGTAACTAGATGCTAGACCCTACGATAATCTAATTTAATTATAGGACTAACCTCTTAAATAAAGAGAACTAAAGGCGCCTTAAGTTGCCTTTAATAGCAATCTTAGAAAGTATAAAGGGGCCGCCGCAAACGGACAAGCACTACTACTACTAGGAACAAAGGTTGCAAGCCTTTTATTAAGACCTGCCTTAGAGGAGTTAGGCATAAAAGGGGAGCAATTATAACGCCGCCCTAAGAAGAAGACCAACGCAGGCTACACGCAAGCTGTACGCAGTATACGCACAGCGTATTAGATGCATATTGTAAACTAGAAGCGGTGCTAATAGCGTAGGCTGCGTGGCGTGGTCTGCGCATAGGCTATAGCATGTGCTAGTGCACGAGCTAAGTAGAAACAGGGTTGCGCCTGTCCTGCGCACTTGGTGCGCTAGAGGTGCGCTTATAATAAAGAGTGCCTCTTACACTCTCTTAAAGTGTAGAAGGCAAGAATTAGCTATTAAATATACGGGTACTTCCTTTTATTAAGAAGATACCTTCTTACTTGCTTAACTTACCTAGCCTACCTAAGTATACCTTTAATAAGTAATAAGTAGCTAGTAGCTAAGCAATAGCCTACTAATAGTATATTTTAGGTTTATAACTTTAGAGAGCGCCCTTAAAGCTAGAATAAGTAGTTTATAGTGCATAATTATATAAAAATAGTAAGAGTAGTTAACTAATAATTAGCTTATATATAGCTAGCTATTACCTTATAGTCTTTTTATTTCTTATAAGTGCGTTTTATAGTCTTTTAGTAAGACTATAACTTACAGCTAGTATATGCTAGGTGCTTTTTTAGTTCTTAGGTATTATACTTAGCTAGCTAGCCTTTTTATTTTACTAAGAACTAGGTCTATAACCCTTTACTAAAGTAAGTAATAGTATCTTTAACCTTATACTCCTCTTAGTCTTTTACTATTTTTAAGAATAAAAGCTCTTTCTTATCTTTTACTATAGTAGTTTATAGCTTAAGGTAGAAAATATAAAATACGTTGTATTAGCGTATATACTATAATAGCAAGGCAACCTAATATATAACTAAGCTTAGCTTTTTATAAAAGGCTAGTATATAATGCGTAGTTACAAAGGCTTAACTAGTTTATACTATTATATTAAGACTTTAACTTAACAAACTATAAGAGATTAGTAGGCAAAGGCTTGCTAGCTAATATATATATAGCTAGAAGATATAGTATAGCGCAAACCTAGTAGGGCGTAGCGCAGCTAAGTAGCTATACTAGTCCTATATAACGTATTAAGATAGTTTGTTAAGTCTGCCGCTTAGTAAGCGACTAGTTGCTAAACTAGTGTATAAGGACGCGTGTATAGAATACCCTTACACTATCCCCTCCCTCCTTAGGTAACGCCCTTGTTAGCCTAAAGGTGTATACGCGGCAGCCACTTGCTTGTTAAAAAACCTCTCTTTATAGAGTTAAGAAAAAAAGTTAAGCGCTCTAGGTTATTAGCTATTGCTAAGCGGTCGCGGACCGCTTGCTTATATAACTGCATTTAGGTAACGTAGAAGCGCATACGTACTGCTTAGTCTATAGCGGTAGTAAACTCTAGATCTTGCCTAATGCACGGGTTATCTTGTTTGTTAGAGCTCCCTAGGAAGCGTGCAACTTAGATCCTAGTTAAAGAACGCTTAGGTTACCGCCGATAAGTATAGTAAGAGGGCTAGCCTTAGACACTAAGTGTATAGGGGTGTAGTATACGCTAACCAAAAACGGCGGCGTAAGGCTTATAAATTTTAACTACTAGCAAGGTAAAATAAAGGTAATAGCAGCCGTTTATTACTTGCTGATTATAAAACTATTGCCTACTAGATAGTAAAGGCAGTCTGCTGCTAAAACGTCTCTTTATTTAATTTTAAACGTTTCTTACCTTGCTATTAAAGTAAGGTTAGGCGAGTTCTTAAGATATATTTAAACGTCTAAGAACGTAGCTTCTTTGTTGCCTTAAGGTATAAAAAAGCAAGTATATTTTATAATTTAAGACGAATTTGTCTATACTTATAAAACTGCTTTTGCCTCTTTAGCCCTTTTTTCTTTAATCTTACTTGCGTAGTAAGTTAATATAATAGTTTACAACTTTACGCAATAGCTAGCTAACGATTACTTATAGATAATATCTAACTAAAGCTACTCTTAAGTCTTAATAGACTTTTTTATAAATGTAGACCCTATAAAACGCCCTTTCTAAGCATATGCACTGTCTCTTAAGAGCGTAGGTTTTTACTAGCATAGCGTTTGCTAAGTAATAGCTAACCCTATAGTAGGCTTTATGTTTAAACTGCGTCCTTAAAGCCTATCTAGATGTCTACTATAAATTCTTATATATAGCTACGCTAAAGAACCTAGCGCGCTGCGTTAGTTGTATAGCTAATAATACGTTATGCTTACTAGTAAGTACGTTAACTTGTATACGCTAGTAGCTAATTATTAACTAATAGCTCTTTAAAGAGATTAAGGGCTTAGCTTAATACATTTAAGAATTTCTAGCCGGCATAAACAAGTTGTTGCTTTAGTAGATAATAGTTAATAATATTATTATAGCGCTAAGCGATTACGCGGTAATTGCCTAAAGGTTAATAGCTTTAATAGTAATAACTAAGGAACTTAGCCGCGCTTTATAAAAAGATAAGTTAGAGCCCTTAGCAACTAACTAGCGCTCTTAGCGCAAACGTTTTAAGATGGCATAATAGGCTGCATTACGCCTTAGTATTCTTTACTAGTACTAGCAAGAGCTAAAGCTTACTTTAACGCCTACATAGTAGTTAGTAAAGGTAGCTTAGCTTTTACCGCTAACGTCCTTAGACGTAGGTATACTATTATAGGCGTAGACTTAAGTTACTACTACCCTTAAAGTAATAGCAAGTCCTTTAATCTTTATTATTAAGTTATCGCTAACTTATTACCTAAGCTAATCCTTATTCTATTATACTTAGCCTAGCTTAGCGTGTTATAGCTATTTAAGCTAGCTATAGTAGCACGCTTTACTATACTATAGGAGTAGAGAGGCTGTATAAGCGGATTCTATAGACTATAGCAGCCTTAGTTAAGCTAGCCTAGATTAACTAAGTAGTAATCTTTTCTTAGCCGCTACCTTTAGTAGCACCTAGCAAGCAACGGTCCTACACTAAGTTGCCGGCCTTAGCTAAGCGCTAGCGTAGCGCTAAGACCGTTCCTAGTGCTATAGCTAGCAGTAGTAAGGTAGTTGCAGCAGCTAGTAGTAGTAGTAAAGCAGCATCTAGTAAGAGTGCGCTAGTAGGCAGCTAGTTAGCGGCTAATAGTAGCTATATGCTAGCTAGCAAAGGCTTGCCTAGCGGCAAGAAGAGGGATAAGAAGGATAGTATTAAGGAGAAGGATAAAAGGGTAAAAAGAACGTTTATAAAAAAGGATAATAACAAGTAGCTAATAGCTAAGCAATAGCTTACTAATAGTATATTTTAGGTTTATAGCTCTAAAAGGCGCCCTTAAAGCTAGAACAAGTAGTTTATAATGCGCAATTATATAAGAAATAGCTAGAGTAATTAAACTAACAATTAGTTAGTATACAGCTAGCTGTTGCTTTATAGTCTTTTTATTTCTTATAAGTGCGTTTTATAGTCTTTTAATAAGACTATAACTTATAGCTAGTGTGCACTAAGTGCTCTTTAAGTTCTTAGGTATTATACTTAGCCGGCTAGCTTTTCTATTTTACTAGGAACTAAGTCTATAAACCCTTATGTAAGAGGCTAGTGTGCAATGCGTAGTTACAAAGGCTTTACTAGTTTGTACTATTATATTAAGACTTTAACTTAACAAACTATAAGAGATTAGTAGGCAAAGGCTTGCTAGCTAATATATACGTGGCTAAAAGATGCAGTGTAGCGTAAACCTAGTAGGGCGTGGCGCAGCTAAGTGGCTGTGCTAGTCCCGTGCAACGTGTTAAGATAGTTCGTTAAGTCCGCCGCTTAGTAAGCGACTGGTTGCCGAACCGGTGCGTAGGGACGCGTGTGTAGAATACCCTTATACCTTGCTAAGGTAAGTAATAATATCTTTAACCTTATACTCCTTTTAGTCTTCTACTATTTCTAAGAACAAAAGCTCTTCTTTGTCTTTTACTATAGCAGTCTATAGCTTAAGGTAGAAGACGTAAAATACGTTATATTAGCATGCATACTATAATAGCAAGGCGACCTAATACATAACTAGGCCTAGCTTCTTTATAATATAAACGTATAGGAAGGTTAAGTTTAGCTTCTTTAAGCTAGCTAGGTTTAAGTGCTTTGTTAACAAACCTATAAATTCGCCTTTAATAAAGTCTTTATATAAGCGTTGCTTATTATAGCTCTTCTCTTATTAGCAAATCGCATTTTCTTACAACACTTCTAGCTTTCGCCGGACAGCTTATAGCTAATTAACACGCTTTTATACGCTCTTTACTACGGCCTTAGTAAAGAGGAAGTTGTCTATAAAACAAGGGTAGTATGCGTATAACGTATAGAATAAAAAGGTTTTTATTGTAGTATAGCAGGCGTTATTATACGCAAACTCCGCTATACTTAACACCTACGTCTACTAGTGTTACAAACAACTATAGAACGTTTGTAAGAAGCGCTTTAAGGTCTAGTTAAGGATCTTAGTACTACCGTCTATCTATAGGTAGTACGCCGTTAACATTATTAGCTAGTGTTAAAGGTGTACTTGGGTAGGCCAGGTAAGTCAGGCAGGCAAGGAGGTATCTTCTTAACAGGAGGAAGCAGCCGTATATTCAATAGCTAATTCTTGCCTTCTGCACTCTAAGGGAGTGCGGGAGGCACTCTTTATCGTAGGCGCACCTCTGGCGCACCAAGTGCGCAGGACAGGCGCGTACCCCGTTTCTACGTTCGGCCCGTGCGCTAGCACGTGCTGG
>NW_014040576.1:0-21787 GCF_000143105.1 Grosmannia clavigera kw1407 | reverse complement strand
CCTTGTCTGTCAACAAGCCAGACTCGGTACAGGTGCGTGCCTTCAAAACCCAGAAGCATGCCCTCTTCACCCCTCGCATCCAGCTTGCTGATGCCCTTCTGCTGAATCACCTGGTCTGGTATTCTGACGACTACCCTGCAGCCGACGGTGCGAAGATGAGAGACGTCGAGGACGAAGTCCTTTCGGCCGCTGTTGTGATGCCATTTGACGATAGGAACTTCCCCTCGACTGTTGGCCACATGATTGTGAATATAGGCCGCTGATTTGCTGATTTCAGGCCATAAGGCCAACGGGATTCTGCCTTGAAGATGCAGAAGTCTAGTGCGAATGACGATCTCTTTGACGGCTCTCTCTGCTCCTCCGTTTTCGGCTGCGTCGTATACTGGGCTTGGGATCAGCCTGATACCTCTGGGGGCGCAGTACCGTTCGAAGAAGGTAATGGAGATGTCTGTGCCGTTGTCTAGATGAATTCGTAAGGGTGAATACCCCAATTCATTCGCGTTGCGTTCGATCACTGCCTTGATCGCGGCTGGTGCGTCTAACTTCTTCTTGTGCGTCAGTACCTCCAGCACTCCGGTAAATTCATCCTTGATTGCTGAAAAGTATCGCGTGCCGTCGAAAGCAGTGTGCTTGAAGGTGCCAAGGTCGATGTGGTACGCCTCTCCTGGCTTGGAGGCGCGAATCCCTCGCAGGTCCTTCGGCTTGAAGTGCTTGGCTTTGGCCCGCTCGCACGAGGTGCACGTCGGGTCAGTGTTTTCGGTGATGTGCTCTGGGAGCACCAGGCCTCCCTCGGCCTGCTTCATTGTCTCTTTGAGCGCCCTCCAGGACGGATGACCCAGTCTCTGGTGTATCAGGCGCAGTCTCTGGCGCTCGCTCAAAGACTGCGCGAAGCTTTTGGGTCGCCTGCGTCTGGGTTGCTCTCGGTCGGAGTCGAAAACGCGCTTGCCACGCTCACTGATGAATTCTCCCCCTGCGTGGGAGCTGCGTCGAATGGCTTCGTTCGGTGAACAGGGAGGCGAAAGCCTCGTGCACGAACATCGAGCTTGGCCATCAGCTGCTTTTTGGTACAGTACAGCTTTGGTCCCACCAGGAAATTGCCTTTGAGGTAAAACTGGAGGCCAGAAAAGATGTTGATAGGGAAGGAAGGAACAAAATAAACCTTCCCCAGCGTCACCTCGTGCTCTCCACCGTCTGGTTTGGCCAGACTCAGTGCCACCTGGCCGACGTGCGACGCGGCCACTGGGCCGCCGCCCGTGATGAATCGTACTTGACTGGGTTGCAGGGTGCCAGGTACGAACCAGCTTGCATCGTTCGCCACGTGCATATCCCCACCGGTATCGAAGAGCCAGTCGTTCACCTTCTGGCCGTGGAAGAGGCTGTGAAACCCGACTTTGCCCACGATGGGCCAGGTGTCAGGGTCGGCCGTGATGCCTACACTGCGCGAAGTCTTCGCAGGCTTAATCTCTTCGTCGGTCTCGTCGTCTGTCAAGTCGAAGTCGCTAAGCGAAACGTCGTCATTGATCGTGATGCCTTGATCCGCATCAGGAGGGTTTTCGACGTAGAACATGCTCAACGAGCTTGTCTTTTTACCCTGATCTTTGGCTTCGACGTGGTGACTGTCAGAGGAGGGTCGGAGTTCTGGATGCTTTTTCCAGCAACGATCGACAGTATGACCCGTACGGTCACAGTGAGTGCATTTTAGAGTAGAGGCTGCCTTGCGCGCGCCCTGCTCCTTGTTTTTGTCACTGTCTTTTGTCTTCTCGTCTCCCTTGTGACCCCCCGACCTGTCCTTGTTCTTGTCCTTGCCACCATCTTTGTGCTTGCTGACGGGGTTGACAGCCCTGTCCTTGCATCTTGTGGTAACGAAAAGCTTGGTGGCTTCGTAGACTTCGTCGCTGCCAAGCTTGGCGATCTTTGATCTCCACTGATCCATGATTTCTGCGTTCAACGCAGGGATACGCTTGCAAACGGCGCTCACCAAACAAAGAGCCTTGAGTTTGCCTGAAAGGGCGTCTGCGTAGGTCTCGTATCCACGGAAAACCTCTTCCATACGCTCAAACCACTCCTCGATCTTCTCGGTATCGCGCCATCGCAGGGTGTGCAGTTTGTGACTGAATTCGACTGCCAAATCCTCCGTGTGCGGTCGAAGGAGACGCTCCAGCTCTTGGTATCGCTCGAGGACTGAGTCCCCCTTGATCTGGCCTTGGAGCAACGTGCTGACTTGCATTTCCAGGGCGTATTTGATTTCGCCCTGCGCGTCATCCGTCAGATCGACGACGTCTTCAATTCGGGTTAATTTGATCAGGCCCAGCCCTCTCTTGAGAGCCTTGTCCCAGTCATCCCATTCCTCCGCCTTGGTCAGCTTGGGCACCTGCTTTGAACAGTGCTTGAAGAAGAGGTTCAAAGCCCTCTCTGACACGTTGATGCCTGCCATGCTGTTGACAGAAGTGCGTTCAGAACTAACGCGGGGAGTTTGTGGTCGTGACTCTGAACGAGATTGCTGAGGTTGCTGCTGAGGAGATTGCTTCTCAGATTGAAGCTCACTTTCGTGATCAGAAAAAATATTGAAAGATCGATCAGGTTTTTCACTGGGAGGCAGACTTTGTGCCCTGAACAGGCGTCTGACTGGCGTTCTTGAACGTGATGGACGTTCTCCCGAAGGTAGCACCACCGTTGTCGCTCTTGACGTTCCCGAAACCTGATCAAAATCGAAATGATCGTCTCTGGGGTCACCTTGATGAGGAAGATGCAGCTTCTCCAGGCCCTCAGTGACCTGCTCTGCTGAACCTCGATGAGAACGAGCTTGAAGCTCTGAAAAGATGCTGGATTGCCTTTCTGATTCGACAATCAGCTGCCTCCGATTTGGTGGTCTTGAAGAAGGTCTCTCCCAATATGGAAGCATGGAAAAAGAAGAAGATGCTGGATGCCAGCACCTAAAGTGAAGTATTATGGCCCCACGAAGCCCAGAATCAACCAAATGTCGGTTGGGAGACGCCGCGCGATGCTGACGATCTCTGAAATGATGCCCTAAGGCGAAAAAAAATGAAGCCCGAAGGCTGAAAAGAGGTGCCCTGGGGCGAAAATTATCGTGAGATGACGCAAATCGCCGTGACAGACCCGGATACAAGACCCGGGCTCATAACCTGTCACAACTTAGCTAATGACAGGGGAAGGGGAAGGCACTGTATGGGTCTGCCTGCATGAAGGTGGTGATCTGCGTGTTGTACTAGGGAAGAAAAAGCTACATTACACTGATTCTGTGGCGCAGAGATTTCACTGGGGCTATTCCCCACTTTTCTCTATTCTGGCCAATCAGAACGCGCAGGGCCAACCCTAGCCGGAAAACGCACAGTGTGCTCCATTCCCGCACTCAACACATATCACGAGGGACTAATGTCATGCGTACAATCCCTTTTAAATCCTAAATTTACAACCCAACTTGCCCATTCTCCCAAATTCGCCGCCGTGAGGTTGTCCGGCAATCGCCTGCGGGACGTTCCCCAGGTTTCGTGCTCTGATGACAACAGACTCATCATCGTTACTCGCGTCTGCATCTCATGATAATCCAGTAACAGCATTGAGGAGCCATAATAACAGACCTCGCTCGAAATCGGGCAGTGATTATAGACTGGGGCTCCCCCACGTCAACTTGACCAGTAACACGGGGCATTATGCAGAGTTGGGCATCAAGAAAATATCCTTAACGTAGACAGGATTATTGGGCTACCTATTACACCGAGAAAGCTTAAAATCAGGCGTCAAAACCGGGAATAAGGGCAAACGTTAACAGCATTGGAAGCCCGACTATAAAAAAACACACCGCATACACGGTAACAGAACTATGATAAAGGGCCAATGAAAAAAATGTACTAGCTTTAGTTATTTCTAAAGACTTAGGGAAAAATAAAAATAAAAGACTAAAAAGCGGCTGAGAAGAGCCCATTCACAAATATCTGCACCACCATCTGGTTTCGGTTAGTACGTCCACGTAGGCAAGTGCAAAGAGCTGGCTCTAGGTTTTCAATACTCCACCGGGCCGAGAGTTGCTTCTGCATTAGTTCGATAAGGTAAAAATACACGGCTCGTCTCTAGTCGTGCCTAATTTCTAGCTACTTCGCTACGGCCGTGCGCTGTGCCTCTGCGTGTGCATTTGTAAGACTCACGTCAGCGTGTAAAGACTGCTTTTACGACTTTAGCTTATTTCGCGCGGACGTGCTGATGTAATGTCTTTATAGCCGCCACAACTGCTAAATATTGAAAACGCGTCGTTCATGCGGATGAACGGGGTCGATGTAGTCTGTGCTTGCACAGCCTGGGCCACAAAGACGCCATTGAAAAGAGGTGCAGCCGCAAGCGGCCCATCCTCCGATGGACTAAAGTATGATGCGGTAAGTATGATCATGGAAGCTGCTGATGGGCCACCTAGCTTGGAAACGAATTTGTACAGTGTAGCATAGGCTAGGCACAGGGAGACTATCTCCATGCAACCTCGGTTATGGTAAGATTTGCTTTGCTGTCTGGTTTGTGTTCTTGGGAAAGACGCCACTTTATTTTCCAAGCCGAACGTCGTTCGGAGACCGGCCACGACAAAGTCGAACAGACTTAAGTAATGTTGACAGGACGACAACGTATAAAATCCCCGAAGCCGAAGAGGCTGGCGAGCGACCGCCAGAGCCTCAAGGGCGCTAAAGACGTACTTCGCTTTCAGCCTCGCCGTTACAGGTTCTTTCTTCTTTTGTTTTCTTTGGAAGAGAGTATAGTATAGACTGACCAGATCCGACAATACCGGAAGTTTATATAAGGCCCCGTCAACGCCTTTCTGCTAGCGATGTGCCTTTTGAACGATATTGATTCGCGAGGCGGAGAGTTAGACTGCCGAGTCCTCTGCGCGCTCCGAAAGCTCCGTCGTATTGTCCTTGAAGAACTGGTCGACTTTGTGAAACGCCGGCTATGCGTTTTACAAGAACACGGTCTCTTTCCTCTCACGGGTGCATTTGTACACGAGCAGTCCCGTTCAGTGGGACCTATCCAATCCTGGCTTCAGTGATGATTAGTCATCGGTAGTATTTCATCTGGTCACGTGCTCTCATTAACTTGTTCCTGATCTTCCTGATCTAATAGTGGGGTTGCTTACCCCGCTCCCTAGGACGCGCGCTATAGCAGTTAAAATTTTACGTCTGTCTCTTATACACGGCGGATATTTGGCATCATTAACTACATATCTCGAGAGAACAATAAATCGCAACGACTGCACGACGACAACTGCCAACCTCGCTTGTGTAGTGGATGTTTTGATTTTTTTTCAATATGGCGGAAAATGATGAGGTTCTCAGCCACTCAGAGTTCTGGGATGAGCGGTACTCTCAGACGGACGGCGAAAAGCCAACACACGAATGGTTCCGGTCCTTCAATGAGCTGGAAGAGTTTTTTCAGCAAAAGCTCTTCCAGGCACCTGGGCGCCGCGTAGAAGATAACCCGTTAATTCTTCACCTAGGGTCGGGTGATAGTGTTCGTGGTGTTTCTTGTTGTTGCTTAAGTCCATAAACATCCCACTAATTATGATTCTCTCTGATATAGGTGATTCCAATCGAATTCAGCGCTCGCGGCTATAAACATCAGCTATGCGTTGACTTCTCTACTCAAGCCATTGAGATCATGACAGAGCGTTATAAATATAACACAGGCATCAAGTGGGAGAAACTAGATGTGAGGGACATGGCTACGATTGCTGACAAGTCTATCGGTGTTGCATTTGACAAAGGCACCTTTGACGCCATGATTCATGGCAGCCCATGGAGCCCTCCAGCGGAAGTAAAAAGCAACACTAGTCGATATCTGCGGGAGGTCCATCGGGTTTTAGCAGACAACGGCGTTTTCCTTTACGTTACCTTTAGGCAGCCACATTTTATCAAACCTCTTCTCAACCCAGACGGCCTGTGGGACCTGGAGCTGCATGTTCTGAGTGGCAAAGGCGGCTCGTTTGACTACTACGGCTGGGTGATTTCAAAGTCTAAATAGCTGGACAGGGGTCTTGGGTCACTTTCAAACAGAGTGTCTACATTTTAGCGAGGCTTAATGGAAGGCGCGCATGAAGACAGGCCAACCTTCTTCTCGCAAGTTTTAGCATAGTATAGCGGGAAATACAGGGCGGAAACCCATAGACGAAATATCTACCGTATGGAGTCTTGTAAAGACTCATCTTTGGCGAGCAATGCCTTGTTAAGCCCGAGGCAAGAGAGGTGCAGCTCTCGACAAAACGAAAAGTAGGAAGCTACTTACTGAAAAGTCACATTTTTTGTGTCGGAAGAGCACTGTAATCGGACAATGGAAAGGCTCTTTCCTAAAATCACTAGGCTGGACATAAAAACCCATGCGAAACAAGAATCGAATTTGGCAGGGCAGAACGGAGACCGAAATTTTGTTCTAGGAAAAAGAGCTATAATATCAAATAGACAAGCATTCCATCATGTACGGCCATAGATACTGGAAAGAACGGGATCCCGTCCGCTCTCCCCTAGTTAAAGCAGTGATCGGCGGATTAGCAGTTGGGTCGGTGACGACCAGCGAATACCCGCTGCTGTACGTTTTTTGATAGCAACGTTTTTTTTGTTTGGGCGGCGGTTTTTTTGCGTCATTGTGTATCAAACATCTCTCTGAGTTTGGGGATAGATCTCTTAGGTTTACAACGGCCAATCTGAGCAACAAAACGTGACGTTGGGCAAGGCTGTCCTTGCAGCGTCTCCCCAACTCGAGAGCATTGTCCGTTCGCCCCATTCTCTTCGTTGAACCACACCAGACCCCCAAGGCCCACCCACGGCCACGTTGGTTAGGCCATTACACTTAATTCAAGTCCCCACAGTCATAGCAGCACACAGCGCCACGGCATTGCCTTCTCATATTGCATATTTCGGCTCTTGTACGAGCTTCTACCTATCGCAAACTGCGGTAATACAGAAACGTTTTAACGACGAAACCATCTGAAAGCTCGATCCTGTCCGAGGCGTGCTAAGCGATAGAATCAATCTCATCCGAACGGCTTCGTACCCTCCTTTCCCGCCCAATCAGACCTAGACTGTTTTTTCCGTAGACCAGACCCTCGCTTGAAAACTGGCTATCTTACTGGGCCCGTGACATATCAATCGTACTCACGGCCCCATCCCCCGAGCCATCTCCCTCCATGGATGCCATCATGTTCATCATTGATTTACCATTTCCCCCACCCAAGCCTCTACCAATGACCACTTCAGCAAACATCCTCAGCTGCATGGGGAACCTGGGGTCACCGTAGTGTTCGATGACGTCGCTCTTTTCAATGGCACATCGCAGGTCCTGCCAATTCGCCGTGTCCATTCCTAGCTGCTCGCATTCCGCTCTCTTTTCATCGCTCCACCACGATGGAAGGAGCCCAGGGCGGGAACTAGCCCGATCCAAGAATCTTTGAAAGCCGCGCAGCCCATCCGGGGCGCCCGAGTATAAGCTGTCGGGGGCGTTGTTCTTTTCAATGGTGTATTCGTCCTCGACGCGCAGGCGATACGCATCAATAAGAAGCCGGTACACGTCCTTCTCCGGGCGATCGTGTAGCCACTTGTTGTTGCTGAGGCGGCTAAAGGGCTTCGTAATCGGCTGCTCCAGTCCCTTCGGCGGAGAGAGGTCGGAGCCGGCAGAGCTGGCAGTCGAAGTGAAAACCCCGGCCGACGCCGAGCCGGGCTTGCCACATGTTTTCCGGTGTTTCTTCCAGTCAGATTTCTGGCAGTCTCTAGAACAGTATGGAGTTATGGAGCATTTGGCACATCTCTTGAGGGTGACCTGTGGCTCGATTTTCTGGCAGTTGCTGCACGCACTCATTTTGGCCGTTATCTCAGATGGTAAAGGTTGTGGTTATTTCTGGGCAAGGTGAAGCGCAGGCGGGGCAAAGGCGCTTGAGGAGGGCTAGATTCGCGAGTGGAGAGAGGCGGAAGTCAAGATGTTGTTTTTCTTAGGCTCTTACGGAGTATTCTTATTGGCTAAATGGATTTTAAAATTTATTTGTGAAAAGTTTTGGTTTGCAAGCTAATGACTACTTTCAAATTAAAGAATCTCCCTTAAAAAGGCGACTTGATAACAAGATGGAAAAATACCTGATACCGGCAAGTTACGCAAAGTCAGGCTTTTTGGAGCAACATAACGCAACTTTCTTACGCATGTCGCGCAAGCTACCGTACTCAGGATACTTCCAGTGATCTTGAGGGAAATATGACATACGATCATCCAATATGAGGGATTTGCATTCCTACAGTGCCCTGCTTTATTTCTTCAAGGGACAAAAAGCTCTCAGCCCTATCTTGAAAGAGTCTGTAGAACGGTCTCGCACATAGAAATAACCTTCTCTTCCTCCAGACGGCGGGCAACGAGCTGCAGGCTGATCGGTAGACCGTGCATGACGTCGGCATTATCTGTGATTCGGTTAGTAATCTGCATCACGTGATCGCACAAGGTCTATCGGAGACAATGCGTACACTCTTCGTTGACCTGTTTGCACACAGGTCCCAGGTGCTCGTATTTGGTATCTAGAACATCCACAGCTTTATCGACCAGTATACCGGTCGGAAAGGAGATGCACGAGTAGTCCAGGACATTGAACACACCGGTGTAACCAACTATTGTGCGTGTCAGTAGAGCCGCCGAAGTCAGCTAAAGAATGGAGCTTACCGTGTCTAAACTCTCCATGCTTGACAGTGTTATAGGGCATTGTGGGGCACAAAATGGCATCTATGGCAGCCGCATTCCAACGGTCCAGATATCTGTTCTGAAAAGCTGTCCGCTCGAGGTGCAGCTTCCACATGGCCTCTGTGCCCAGCTCCTTCGCTGTGCTGTAGTCCTCCATTTCTGGCCGCCACGGCTCGCCGCCTCGCTCAACCTCTGTCCGGATGGTGAGCCCACCGTCGGCAAGAAACATGCGGGCCAGGAGAGCGGTGCCCTCGGCCTGGTCTACCGGGTCCCAGTCGACAATCTCGTGACCCGCCGCCTGGAGCTTCTCTACCGTCGTTCGCAGGGCCCGGGCCACAGGAGGAGTCGGCCGGACCACGCCGTCGTTCCACATGACGGCAATCTTGAGTCGGTTCGGCAGCGATGCCGGGCGCCAGGGAAAGGGGATGCACTTGGGATCGCGAAGCCACGGCTGGCCGTCGATGACAGCCTTGGTGTAGACAGCCAAGTCCTGCAGCGTGCGTGTGAGCGGGCCATTGACCGACTGCACGGCCTCTTGGCCAGGCATGCCCGATCGACAATTGCGCACGGGGAAGCGGCCGGACGAGGGCCGCAACGTGAAGAGGCCGCAGGAGGCCGCTGGGATGCGGAGAGAACCACCTGGGAGCAATTAGCACACGCAAGTGCCCTGTTCTATCCCTACATCCTGCCGTCTCGGCAACTCACCAATATCGGAGCCGACACCCATGACGCTGCCTCCCATCACAATCAGAGCTGCTTCACCGCCTGAGCTACCGCCGGGGCTCACTCGACGACTCCGCGGGTTCAGGGTCCGTCCAAACAGGTTGTTGACCGTCTCGGCAATCATCATAGCCGTCGGCACGTTGGTCTTGACATAGAGCACAGCGCCCGCAGCCTCCAGGGCGGTGACTAGGGTGGAGTCGGACGTGGCCGGGTCGCCCGCGTGAGAGACGAACCCGACAGTCGAGTCCAGACCGACCAGGTTGATGTTGTCTTTGAGCGAGATCGGAAGGCCGTGCAGTGGGCCGATGACCTTGCCGGTCTTTGCGAAGTGCTCGTCGCGTGCTTTCGCAGTTTGGATCGCACGGTCGAAACATGTTTCCGAAAGGCAGTTTGTCTGTTCACGCGTCGGTAGGGTCAGCTAAAAGAAGAAAGGTCGCGAAACGGACAGGCCTTGGGGCTTACCAGCTGGTGCGCCGCAATTGCGCGCTTGCAAAACGCCTTTGTCACCGTCTCAGACGACAGATCGCCCTTGGCCAACCTTTCGAGGAGCTCCGCTGCGGAAGAGCTTGTGATGCGGAGCTCGTCTTGGGTAAACCAACCGGAGGTCTCGGGCCAGCTTGTGAGGTCGTCCTGAGACTCGGGTGGCAAGAGTTCTGAGGGGACAACGAGGTCAGCTGGAAAAGTGGCCAGAAGGTCGCTGCGCTTCTTGGCACCAATTTCTTCCCAGGTGGCAGACGTCATTCTGGCTGGATTGTGCAAAACGAACAGAGCGAGATCGAGGTGAGAGTAAAGCCAAGGCAGAGTCAGGACAAGACGGTTGAGAGATAAGAAGCGTAGCTGATAACTATCTCCAGGATGCGTTCTTTTGTTTCGTTTTTATGTTTCGCAGTGCTGACCTCCCTCTGAGCTAACGAACCTACGTCGTATTGATGCGCATCGCTAATACTACCGTGCCACATTTTGATTGCCTTCCCCATTGGGATTCGACGCAGAGATAGCTTCTCGGCCGATAACGCAACCGTTTGCTCGTACAATCGGCTTTTTCTACCCAACTGCATGTATCTAGGAACAACGCCTAGCTTTCCGTGTTTTTCTTATCTGCGACATTTGACTAGCTACTTCATCTCCCTTATAACCGAACTAGCCAGAAGCCCGGCTTTTCGCCAATGCGCCTCGCAACGCGCCAGACCTCCCGGATATCGCGAGATGCCAGAGAGGTTACAATTGAGCCAATACTGACGAACCGTCCGGCATTGCTCGTCTGTCCGCGCATGCATCCCGGCTAGATAGGCGCCCAGGGCCATGTGGATGTAAAAGGGCGACGACGACGACGTCGCCGCCAGGGTCTCGCACAGCCTTTCCACCACGGCCGCCGCGGTCGCCTCTCGGCTCTCCGCCAGCAGGACTTCCGAGTCGGGAACCTGGACCAGGACGGCTAGGGCGGCCGCACAGCGGTTTACGTCGGCGCAGACGTCCCAGCCGGACGATCTTTCCGATCGTGTCTGCAGCTTCAGAACCTGCTCGGTCACGCGCAGACAGCTGCGTACGGATTCGCATGCGATTTGCGACCGGGCCACGTCGACGTAGAGGGCGCAGGTGTCGGCCGGACATCCAATGGTGCTAAAAAAGGCGTGATCGAGAACCTGGCGGTGCCAGTCCTCAAAGATGAGGCCAGCGTCGGCATCGGCGTCGGCGCCGCGCACAATGGCGCCGCAGATGTCGAACCAGACCAGGCGGGCGAGGATGTCGAGCAAACCGGGCACGAAACGCGCCAGCCGGTGCAGGTCGGCCATGCTCTGGCAACGGTGGTAGTCGAGCACGTAGCGGGCGCCGTACAGGTGGCACTTCCACTCGCCAAAGGTGGTGTCGCAGACTTCGAGGACGGCAAACGTGGCGATGCCCAGAAAAGCCAGCGGATTGGCCGCCTCGATCGCCTTGTTCAGGTTGGCCAGGACCGCCAGCCGGTGCCGCACCATGTCGAGCGACTCGGGCGACTCGGACGACTGAAAAGTGCCATTGGCACTGCTGCTGCTGCTCCCGGTCGCTATCGGAGCGTCGCGGCCCTCGAGGCGGGCCTGGATGAACATGCAGAGATCTGACAGCAGGCAGGTCGTCTCGGGCGATAGGGCGTGCTTGTATTCGCTGCATGGGTCGTAGTGGTCGCATCGGTCGTGTTGCTCGTGTCGGCTGTTCGCCGGGCTGCTGTCTTCGGCCGTCAGAATGTGGCTGCAGAGGGCAGCCAGCCGCTTGACGAGGCTATTCTCATCCGTTTCTGACCAGGTCTCTGACCCGTCGGAGTTGATAAGCAGAGGGGGAGACATGGACGAAACCCGATCGGCATCTTCCGCTATCTTGGATATCGCCGTCTCTGTCGCCGTCTCTGTTGCACGACGGCCCACGTTGGAAGCACGTCGTCTCTGGCTAACAAAGCCCACACGATACGCAGTGGATAGCCCCCACAGACAAAGCCGGCCTGGACACAGGGCAGACACTGGGGCCGGTTGAGATCGCACTTGAGCCCGCGTTGCTTGCAGGTCACGCAGTCTCTGTCTCGGCGAAACCCACGTGGCTTTCCTCGCTCTCGCCCGGCTCTTGCAGCGGTGACCTTGCCAATCCTGCCACGCGGCATGGCTGCAGTCATGACCGATCGAGCAGGAAATCAACCCATTCGACGTTCTGGCCATATGGGTGGTAGGTCCGTTGCTCAAAGCAGAAGGCAATCTACGAGAATATAAAAACGAGGACTTTGGGCTCCACAGATAAGCCGGCCCCACTTTATCGTCCGGGGTAAACGTATCCACTAAAGTGCTGTTTCTTATCTGAAAAACCCATCGGCTTTCCTCGTTCGGGGTTTTTGAAATCACCCGCCTCGTTTATTCCGCCTTTTTAGGCCCAACCTTGAAAGCACCACAGCCCGTAATACAGGGTGCCACAAGCGAAAACGAACAGGCGGAACTGCCAGACAGGCTGCAGACTGTCCGCATATTATCGACTGTCGCTATCCTGGTACCCTCGTCACACTTTGTATAAAATCTTCGCTCTCTCTTGTTGCTGTCCCTCCAGACTCTTGCTTGCTCCTGCTTATTCCTCTGTATCCTGCAACCAGACGTTGCATGGTGCCAGCCCACACAATGGCGAGTTCAAGGCTGTACAACTACTTCCATGCGGGTTACAAGCCTGGCGAGCGCATGCTCGTCCAAAAGATTGATTTCTTCATCCTGACATTCTGCTGTGTCAGCTATTTTGTCAACTACGTTAGTGTGCATGGCCTGTATTTCTGTTGCCTCTCTGTCGTTCTCCTGTCGCTGACCTTCTCAGCTCGACCGTGCAAACCTCACCAATGCCTATGTTTCCGGCATGAAGGAGGACCTCGGCTTCAAGGGCGACCAGTTTAATGACATCAACACCTGTTTCACGGTTGGGTATGGTGCCTGTCTCAACCTTGTCAGCCCTTCGCCTACCGCTTCGCTAACCACCTTTCCAGTTATGTTATTGGTCAGATTCCGTCCAACATCGCTCTTCACTACTTCCGCCCTCGGTATTGGTTCCCGCTCATGATGGTTCTCTGGGGCGGCCTGACCATGGTCACCGCTGCCGCGCATCGACCGCAATCCATCATGGCTATTCGCTTCTTCCAGGGCATGTGCGAAGCATCCTCCTTCATTGGTGCCCACTACATTATGGGTGCCTGGTACACCGAGAAGGAGCTAGGCAAGCGCAGCGGCATCTTCACGTCTTCCGGACTGGCAGGTACTCTCATCAGCGGCTTCATCCAGACCGGCATTCACAAGTCTCTCAATGGCCGCAACGGCCTCGCTGGCTGGCGCTGGCTCTTTATCATTGATGGCCTGCTCCCCATCCCAGTGGCCCTATACGGGTTCTTCTTGTTTCCCGACACACCCCACACCACCACCGCGTTCTATCTGACCGAGGAAGAGCGGGAGCTGGCCAAGTCTCGGGTTCCCGCCGTATCGAAGGAGAAAACACCCTTGACGTGGGGCTTCGCTCGCAAGGTGCTAGCTTCCTGGTATTGGTGGGGATTTGTCATTCTCTGGATCATTGCCGGCGAGACTGAGTCCTTTGGATCCAACTCCCTCATCACTCTCTACATGAAGAAGCACCCGACTAACAAATACACCGTCTCGCAACTTAACAACTACCCATCTGGTGTACCGGCAGTGGGCATCGCATCAACGCTCTTCTGGGCAACCTTGACCGACTTCTACGGCGGTAGGCGCTACCTTGTCGCCTACTGGATCGCTATCACCAACATCGCCACGTCTATTATGATCCTTGTTGCCTCCAAGCATATCAAAAGTCCCAACTCTACCCGGATCATCTTTGCGGCCTACTACTGGGCCGGCTCTGTTTATGCCTGCCAGGCCACCTTCTTCGCTTGGTGCAATGATGCCATGCGATTCGAAGACGGACTTTTCCGCGGCGTCGTTCTTGCTGGCATGAATCTTGGCAGCAACGCAGTGAACGCCTGGTGGAGCATCATATTTTATGGCGCGTCCCAGGCCCCCAAGTTCCACGTACGTACTCTCTCAGAATTATTTCATATGTAGATCACTGACAAGTATATAGAAGGGCATGTGGACTATGATTGCCGTCTGCATTGCTCTTGCAGTCTGGACCGCTATATTGAGCTACTACGGCCACCGAGAAGAAAATAAACGCCTTCTCTCCGAAGGGGCCGAGGAGACAAATACAAGCATCGATGTGAAAGCTAACGAGAAGGCCATGTTTTAATGCTAGATTATGCAATTCATATTTTCTTCATAGAAGCTCTAGCTGGCTGATTAGTGATTTAAAGAGAAGGCCGATAACATTGTTTATTGAATTGAAACGAGAGAGTGATTCAAACTTACGAATGTGCGGCTTACAAAAGCATCTTTGATATGTTCCCAATATACTATTTCATTTTAGGCACGACAGCATATGTCTGTCAGAAAGTTCAGTTCCGTGAGATTTAGTTAATATGACAGGAGACAGATAAGTCGTGGCATGCTGACTAATGTCACTGCTCGGAAAGACTATCCTCTACGACGTAAGCGTTTTGAGAACCGGGAAACAGTGGGGGTACTTTTTAATTGACCGGAGTTCAACTGACACAACATTGATTTAAGCAACGAAATATGGCGTCCCAAAGAACACAAGGAGTTTAGGCTTATTTAGTATCTGATGCTAAGGACTGAATATAATTAATGGGGAATTCAAAACAAAACATCCGTTCCAGAACCTCCTACTTTCGGTACCGAGATAATTACTGCAGCCGTAAGGTCCTGTGCAAGCTTGACCAGAAAACTATTGAGTGATGAGAGAAGCGCACCCCCAAGACCGCCTATTCCGGCCACACAGGATGACATGTCAAGACCCTTCGCGGGATGCTAGCGCATCACATGACCAGACCCATTTGTCTTGACCAATCAAATGTGGAAAAATTCATGACTTCCGTCACTACTTACACACCCCATGTATATAAAAACGCACTCTTTCTTCCCTCTCCTTAAGAGAGGGACAAGCACACACGCATGGACGCATAAATTAATCAATTGCCAACACATACACGCAGTACACTTGTGAAGAAAGCAACACCCACACTTCCGCCCACGACTTCGCCGGGCGGGCTCACCTTGTCTCCCCTCGCGGGATTCCAAGATGAGCCCGCAAGGCCTTCCTCCTTACCTTTCGGACCAACCATACACTACCTTGGCTTGTGACGAAGGGAGGTGCCTCACGACACCTCTCTACGTATACAGGTACGTGTGTTAGTAGGTGTGTTGTTGGTTCGAGCTGAGGCCTCACCCTACCTCCGCTCTCACCATCACAACCCTTGGCTGCGGTAGCTATCCAGTTTATAAAAAGACGACCCACTGACCGGATCGATATTTCCTGGCTTACGACGGTCACCAACCGCAGTCCATGGATGGCCGGCACGGACGACAGTGCAGACGGGCAAGCCGTGATGTAGTCCACTCCCCTTAGGCTGACAGACAACCCCGTAGAAATAAGTTGTCCGGAGACGGCAGTGGCAACAGTCTTCAGAACGGCCTCTACGGCCGGGAAACGAACGAATTCCATGATTCTGCTCTGTTACAATTTCACTTCTGGAGCCGGCGAATCTAATATCGTGGCAAACGTCCTTGTCAAATACTAGACAGCAGTTTAGTTCATTTATACAGGCAGCTAACCGAGGTCGGACGCACCCACGCGGTTCAGTAACAGATAAGATTTGTCCTTCAGTGACCCGTGGGATGTTAGTCTTATTATCGTTAAGTAAAGGGTGGTGGTGCTAACGAACACTGAAATATGTTGTCGATTTAAGATAGCCATTGCCAAGAGGCCAGGTAATCAGAACTTTGTCGAACAAATAATCATATTGGTCGTCTTTCTGGGGCCGGGAAGATGCTGCTCTGTGCGAGACTAAACGCCCTTCGGCTCTGCTCGTTGAGTTAGGTCTCGATAGCGGGGTCGGAAAGAATGCACAAACCTCATATCTGCTCGAGATCTTGCACATTCCGTCTTACTGTGAAGCTCTAGAATGGAGCGCACTGTGATCGTTCTGACTAATGCTAGCAACGCGGCCTCTCATCGGTCAGACAGATAAAAGTGGGGACTAGCCCCAGTGAAATCTCTGCACCAGTGAAGGCGCGCCATGTACCCTCTCCTAGCTAGTTACAACACACAGATCATCAGCCACATCGTGAAGACCCCATACAGTGCACCGCTACCCCTGCCATAAGCATCAGTTGTGACACTTACAAGGATTGTGCATGGATTTAACACGGGACACAGGCACACAGGAAACAAAACTTTCTGTATTTTGCAAATTTCAGATACAACAGAGATCGGTCGCGACAGAATCGCCTGTAAATAGGACGACCTAGATTTGACCTTTTTAGAGAAAGTGCCACTCAATCGACGCAAAGCCTTCTTCAATAAAGAGCAGCACCTAAATGTAAAACATGCTATCGCGAATATGCTGGTGAATGGCCACGTCCTGCTGCGAAGCCAGGGCCGAATGACCTCCCCCGCTGGCCAGCGACGGCGTCGCCGAATTGCTGGGTGTCTCAAACACACTGCTCAGGTAGCACCGTGCACGCTCGCAGAGAATGTCGGCGTAGTAGGCGGGCGTGCAGATGTTGACCGCCTTGGTTGCACGTCCAAAGACGTAGCACATGCTTTGCGTCAGATCCTGCAGCTGGTCCGCCGTGTTGGATTTGTAGCGCGACCGGAAGATCTCGTCCAGCAAGACGTAGTAGTGTGCTGGCCGTACTGTGCCTTGCAGGGCTGCGTGTGCCTGTAGGAAGAAGTCCCAGTTGCGCGCCTCGGTCACGCCGCGGTCGACCACCGTGCCGGCCTTGCTGTTGCCCGATCGGTCGGCGTCGGCCTCCTGCGTCGGGTAGAAGCGCGTGTGGTGGCGCTTGCCCACGATGACGACCGTTAGTCGAGGCAGTCCCTTGGCTTGATCGGCCGGAGGATAGACCGCCTTGCACGCAGCACGCAGAAGCGGCAGCTCCTCTGCCACAAAGACGGGATACTGGCCTTCCGAGATGCCGTCCCGATACACCAGGATGTTCTCGGGCAGCGAAGTGTGCTTCCCCTTCGTGCGCCACAGATGCAGCCGCGACTTGAGCATATCGCTGAGGGACGACACCATCTCCTGGCGAGCACGCGACTGAATGCTGAGAACTGCGGGCCACTGTCCCAGAGAACTGTCGATGCTTGCCACCATGCCAGCAATGCTCGGCGCATTCGGGGAGGAGCCCGGCGACGGGTGGGTGACGTCGATGCCGACAACCATCGTTTTCCCCTCTGCTAGGAGGCCCAGGCGTACCGGTTCAATCTGCTGATTACTGCCGCCCAGCTTCAGGTTGAACTTGAGTGCCACGTTGCGGAAGTACTGGTCCTGGCCCTGGGGCTTGGCCAGCTTCGACCCCACACTGCAAACTGTGTGAATACCATACTTCACATCACCCAGCTGCTTGATCCGGTTGTACAGCGGAATGGGCGTTTCCGGCAGAATGATGAAGAGCAGTTGTAGGGCCGAAGATGCCCGTTTGAACATATCCTCCAGCTGTGGGTCGTCCGTGTCCTGCAAGACCAGTCGCTGCGGTGTGGCGGGCGGTCCGGCTGCAATTCCCGCGTCTCTGAGGACGCCTGCGAACCCAGCAAGGGTGGCCATCAGGTCCGCCGATGAAAATTTATATGCTCTCGGGTAGACGTCGGGCATATCAATGTACAAGCACGACCACTTTTGAACCGATCCGCCAGTGCTGAACTTGAGGCTTGCCGAGCCACGGGGAACCATGTTCCAGCCGCCTGACATGACACTTGCCGACTTGTTCTGTCGGTAGATTATCTTTGGGGGGGTCAAGATACGACCGGGAACGGTGATAAGGCGCGATGCGGCAGTAATTCCAAAGTGTCCCTACACACACGTACGTTTAGTCGACCACACAAGCTGTCATCACAGATCCCACAAGACACAAATGAAACTCACCAGTTGGGGGTTTGTGTTTGGCGCCAGGCCAACGGTCTGCAGACCCTGGGTTGCAATGGTGGTCAAGTTCTCGGCCGGTCTGCGAACTGCAAAACGAATCATCTGTTGGGTCTGGCCCGGGTCGAGTTTGCTTTTGGCTGGCTGTCCAGGAATAACATAACAGACTTCAGCTGGCAGATATGTCGGGTGCTCGTGGTTACCTGCATTGACAACGGGCAGTTCCGGCCTAGAAAGACGGATGCCGTACGCTGACACCGACGTTAGCACGAGGTCCCCACCGTATTTGACCTATAACAAAGAGACCGCAAAGAGGGCTACTCACTGTTAAAAAAGAAGTCGTAGACCGAGATGTATCGTCCACCAGCCGCTACAGGCTTCGTGGGCTCGCCTCCCTTGGCGCCTTTACCACCCTTGGCGCCCTTTCCGCCCTTCTTCGATCCAGCTGCACCTGATGCTGCGGCTCCAGGGACAGCCGGGGCGCTTGTCTGGGGTGTGGCCTCAAGCCAGAATTGCACATCCCTCGGCCCCGCACCAAACTTCCGAACCTGCGGAGGGTGGGCTAGACCTTGCCCGTCGCTTACATTGCTGAGGGCATGAATCGACTTGGCTCTGATGATGACCTCGCCCTTCTTATTCTTCTTCTCCTTCAGGTGCGTGGTGCGGATGCGAAGCCCTTTGAGAAACGTCTGGAGCTTGTACATGCCCTTCTGGGAGCCGAAATTTAGAATGAACTGGTCAAGTGGGCCTTCCTGATAGAAGGCGCCGTGGCTCACATTGACGTTCACCAGGACTCGGGCTGTTGCCATACGGACGCTGGAAAAGAAGCCACGCATGGCCGTGAGACAGCTGCCGAGGTCTAGCTTGGCGGACTGTTGGCCGAGCAAGAACGTCTTGGACGCGCCAATGCTGGCAACGTTATTGGCCGACTTTGCGTAGTGATTGAGGAAGATGTTTAGGGCCTGCACCATCGGCAGCTTCTCGTCATACTGGGCGGAAATGTTTGTGGATGTCAGGTACGACATGAGATCGGATACCGGCAGGACGTTTGTGAAGAGAAGCTGAGCCTGGTGCTGCTTGGCCCCGGTTCGAGGCTCGTCTTCCATTTCGGCGCGGTACGAGATCGTTATGGTCTGGTTGTCCAGCTTTTTGCGCGAGATTAGCGTCGACTTGAAGTCGGTCACAATGTCGTCTTTGTAGGGCGCCAGTTCGGGCGCTTCCAGCACTAGCCGAATGAGCTGAACCAGCTTCTTGCCCGTCAAGGCCGGCGTCACCGAGAGGTCATATCGATACATCACGAGCTTGTTCGGGGCCGTAAGGACGACGTAATTGGCCCAGAGGGTCACGTTCGCGCCTTTGGTGCCGTATCCAGGCCGGCTGGGGAAGGTTTCGTGCACCTTCACAGGTCCAGGCTTCACCTGCAAGGCATCCTCCAGCTTTGTCACATTAGCATCGGGCGGAACAGCTCCACTGACGACTGTTGGACCGCTGAATCCGCCGCCTGAACCGCCTGAATAGCCACCTCGTCCTCCTCGTCCACCACCCCGGTCACTCCCTCCGCCGCGAAATGCTCCACGGTTTCCACCGCCGCGTGTGTTTCCTCGATAGGACATAGCGATTTAAGGTGGTTATAAATAGTTTGGGGAAAGGTCGGTGTATGAACGCTTCTTCTCCACGTAGAAGTGCTATCTGGGGCGGGTTAGCCAGGTTTTATGTCAGCGGCCGCTGCTGCCTAAAACTAGGACATGACGTGGGCGTTGGGACTATTCTCTTTGGTCCAGCGAGTGACAAAGCGATCCTCCGTTAATCTTGTGTCACAACTGATGCTTATGGCAGGGGTAGCGGTGCACTGTATGGGGTCTTCACGATGTGGCTGATGATCTGTGTGTTGTAACTAGCTAGGAGAGGGTACATGGCGCGCCTTCACTGGTGCAGAGATTTCACTGGGGCTAGTCCCCACTTTTATCTGTCTGACCGATGAGAGGCCGCGTTGCTAGCATTAGTCAGAACGATCACAGTGCGCTCCATTCTAGAGCTTCACACTCCCCCTGAATGGCGCACGTGTTATAGACCGTTTATCCTCCCAGCCCAAGATCACCAAATGAAGCCAAAGGCTTCCTCTGCTTGTGCAGAAATCTGTGAGCACGAGGCTCTGAATAGCCTCTAAAAAGCTCCTTTACTTAGGGCTCCCAGCCTATCAGACGGGGCAGCAGACGCTCGAACGTCGCTTTTGGCGTAGCTTTGGTTAAGATGTTAGCAATTTAATACTCTAACGGCACGTATTTCACCGTTAGTAAGCCGCCTAAAGCGCACTCCCGAAAGTAATGCCATTTAACAAGTGCTTTGATCGCTCCCGAAACTCTAGCTTCTTGGTGAGGCTGATCGCGGAGTTGTTGTCTACGAATAGCGTAATGTCCGCTATAAAGCTTAACTCTAGAAAGAACTGTTTAATCTACTTAGCCTGCGTCGTGGCGAAGTACGCCGCGCTGTATTCAGCTTTATACGTTAAAGTGCTGACGGTAGGTAGCTTCTTGGCGCATTATAAGACTAGGCCGCTAGCTATTTTAAATACAAAGCTGTAAGTAAAGCGGCGATTAACAGGGTTATCTGCCTAAAAGGCATCGACCTAGCCGTTAACGGTAACGTGTCCCTTAGGCGGTGTTTGTTGGCGGGTAAAAATAATTGTAAATTTGTAAGGGGTTGGTGTGCAATGCGTGGTCACGAAGGCTTAACCGGTTTGTACTGTTGTATTAAGACTTCAACTTAACGAACTATAGGAGACTGGTAGGCGAAGGCCTGCCAGCTAATATATACGTGGCTAGAAGATGCGGTGTAGCGCAACCCTAGTAGGGCGTGGCACAGCTAAGTGGCTATGCTAGTCCTGTGCAATGTGTTAAGATAGTTTATTAAGTCCGTCGCTTAGTAAGCGACTGGTTGCCAAACCGGTGCGTAGGGACGCGTGTATAGAATACCCTTACACTATCCTCCCCCTCCCTAGGTGACGCCCCCGTCAGCCTAGAGGTGCACACGCGGTAGCCACTTGCTTGTTAAAAAACCTCACCTTGTAGAGTTAGGAAAAAAAGTTAAGCGCTCCGGGTTATTGGCTGTCGCCGAGCGGTCGCGGACCGCTTGCTTGTGCGACTGCATTCGGGTAACGTGGAAGCGCACACGTACTGCTTAGTCTATGGCGGCAGTAAACGCTAAATCCTGCCTAATGCACAGGTTGTTCTGTTTGTTAGAGCTCTCTAGGAGGCGTGCAGCTTAGATCTTAGTTAAGGAACGCTTAGGTTGCTGCTAATAGGTGTTGCAAAGGGGCTAGCCTTAGACACTAGGTGTATAAGGGTGCAGTGTACGCTAACTAAAAATAGTAGCGTAAAGCTTATAACTTTTAACTACTAGTAAAGTAAGATAAAGGTAATAGCGGCTGTTTATTGCCTACTAATTATAAAACTATTACTTACTAGATAGTAAAGGTAGTTTGCTGCTAGAACGTTCTTTTATTTAATTTTAAACGTTCCTTACCTTACTATTAAAGTAAAGTTAAGTAAGTTTTTAAGACGCATTTAAACGTTTAATAACATAGCTTCTTTATTGCTTTAAAGTATAAAAAAGTAAGTGTATTTATTAAAGGTGTACTTAGGTAGGCTAGGTAAGTTAGGCAGGCAAGGAGGTATCTTCTTAACAGGAGGAAGCAGCCGTATATTTAATAGCTAATTCTTGCCTTCTGCACTCTAAGGGAGTGCAGGAGGCACTCTTTATCGTAGGCGCACCTCTAGCGCACCAAGTGCGCAGGACAGGCGCGACCCCGTTTCTACTTAGCCCGTGCGCTAGCACGTGCTATAGCCTGTGCGCAGA
>NW_014040577.1:0-3075 GCF_000143105.1 Grosmannia clavigera kw1407 | reverse complement strand
TACTAAGCAACAAACTTAACAAACTATCTTAACACGTTGCACAAGACTAGCATAGCCACTTAGCTATGCCACGCCCCACTAGGGTTGCGCTACACCGCATCTTCCAGCCACGTATATATTAGCTAGCAGGCCTTCGCCTACTAGTCTCCTATAGTTCGTTAAGTTAAAGTCTTAATACAACAGTACAAACCGGTTAAGCCTTCGTAACCACGCATTACACACTAACCCCTTACATTCTTCAACTTCTATTCTATAAGAAGCAATATCCGATTATAGGGCGGCTACTCCACGATTAGCACGCAAACCGTTAGAAGCTAAGGACGTGCCGATGCCACCCCCTACGCTAATGCACGGCAGCTACACCTTGCGCGCAGCATTTGCAAGCACCCTAACCCTATCTGTCGAGTTAGAAACAAGACCGGTATACATGCTGCTTAACAACACCTTGCTGGCTAAAAAGCAGCTGTAAAGCGATGAATATACTTGCATTATGCAGACGCTAGAGGCATTAACTAACATTATAGCTGTAAGGGTTATAAGGCTACCGCCTAGTAGTCGCTACCGTAATAATAAGCCACCGCAATACAGCATTAGGAGGCTAGAAATTAGTGCCTATACTATAGAGATAGAAGAGTAGTTGGCGACGATAGAGGACGCCTATAACACTAATGCACGCAGCAACGCGTTAGAAGATATAAAGATTATTTAAGCAAGTAGTTAGCTAACTACTATACTAGCGGCTAATTAGCGAAAGCACTACAACTAACTCTACGCTAGTAAACCCTTAGTTATACGCCTTACATAGACGCACTTTGTTATGTTTATTTGTTAGAAATACTTAAACTTTAAATTCTAAATGCACTATATTTATAAGGAAAGCTAGATGCTTTAGTAAGGCAGCAAGTTGCTAATAGCGTACTAGCGGAAATAGAACTACTTATAATAAAAGATTAGTAACACCTTTAACTAGGTAAGCAAGATCGCCTAGAGGTATTAGCGAGGGCTTAATAACTACTTAGCAAAGTAGTATTAGAATAAGACTATTAGCAAGTCTTTTAGTATAGTAATAGAGATTGCTAATGCTTATAAGAAGTATTAGTCTTAAGGTTAAGAATAGAAGAAGAGATAAGACAACTAAAAGCGAGCGGTTATAGTTAACAGCATGCTAGCTAGCAGGCTAACAAAGAAACAGCGCTATAACAATAATAAAACAAGGAACTATAGTTTTATAAAGAGCAACCTAAGCTTGCAACCGGTCGCCAGCTAAGGTTAGTCTACTTCCTAACCTGCTAACCTTAGCAGTTTAAACAACATTAACGTTGCGTTAAAGTGCTAGAATTATAGTAAGAGCAGGCACACCTCTTAAGAGTGCTTTAAGCCTAAAACTTACGTATAGGTTAAAGAGCTTTAAGCAGAACTAAAAGATAGTCTTTAAAAGCTTAACGACTAGAAGGTAACCTACTTTAACTAAGAAAACTAGCAAGGTTAACAAAGAAGCCTTATTCTCTATTAACCTTACTAGCATAGCTAACTAAGGATATAATTCCTTACTACTATACCTTAGCTAAGGTATAAACGCCTAGTAATCGCTAGGCTGCCGTCGTTTTAAACCTAGATTCCTATGCTAACCTAAATATAGTTAACTTAATAGTTGTTTAACAGCTTAGTTTAAAGCTGCTTTAGTAGTACTTAAACCTAAACCTAGTCTTTATTAATAGGAAAGTACTATAGGCTTACAGCCTATATAAGCTAACTATTATACTAATAAAAGATAGGGTCTCTTATGCGTTAATATAGGTCTTTACGGCTGTTTACTAAGTAAGCGCTAACTATAGAGACATTATCTTTAAGTTATAAAAGACTAGGGTTTTTAAGCGTTATTATTAACACTATTTAATAGGCCTAGTCCTTTACTATTATAGTTTTTAAGACCTTTGAGCGAATAAGCTAATGCTTATGCAATAGTAAGGAGTTGTTTGCTATTTACTTAACGTAGTTAGATTTAAGTCCCTATAAACTAGACATCTTTACTATAGATAATAATCTAGCTATACTAGACCCTAGCTAGCAACCGCCGTTCTGCATACAACTATTTACTAAAGTGTTTAATACTAATAAAGCAAAGAAACTACCCTTGTTAGCAGACGTAAAGCACTTAATTAAGCTAGAAAACAGCGCAAAGGTGCTAAATATAGCCTTTTATACCTACTATCTCTTGCTTAGTAAGAGGAGCTTTGCTGCTTTATTAATAAGTTGTTAGTAAACAAGTAGATTGCCTATAGTAATAGTCTAGCTAGAGCCCTAGTAATTTTTATCCTAAAGAAGGATAGTACTTTACGTATATACGTTAACTACTAGGGTTTAAATTAAGTAACTAAGAAGGACTACTACTCTTTCTTATTAATTAATAAGCTATTAAATTGCTTAGATAGCGTAAAGGTATTCTTTAAGTATATATCTACTACGCACTAGCAAGTCTAGTAGGCATAGTCTACAAGGTATACCTAGATAATATCTTAATCTACTCCTAGACTAAAGAGGAGCATAAAAAGCACCTTTAATTAGTTTTTAAGCAGCTAAAGGCTGTATAGCTATATACAAATCCTAAGAAGTATAAATTCTTTAAAGAAGAAATTAATTTCTTAAGGTTTATTATTACTATAAAAGGGCTAGCTATAAACCTTAAGTAAGTTAAAGCTATTGCTAAATAAAAGGCCCTTAAGTATATATAAAACGTATAATCCTTTTTAAAGTTTACAAACTTTTATAAACACTTTATTTCTTACTACTCTTATATTATACAAGCCTTAACAGAATTAATAAAGATAGGCTCTAGCTTACTATATAAGCGTAAAGCTATTGCTACGCAACCGGTTGTGTTAACTAAAGAGGTAAAGGTTGCTTTTAAATTGCTAAAGATAGCATTTATAATAGTAATAATTCTTTACTACTATAATAATATAAAGCCTACGCAAGTAGAAACGAATGCGTTAGGCTACGCTATCTCTAGCATTATCTTTTAGCTTATAGATAGTAAGTAGCAACTAGTTGCTTACTACTTGCGTAAGCTAACAG
>NW_014040578.1:0-577 GCF_000143105.1 Grosmannia clavigera kw1407 | reverse complement strand
CTTAATTAATTTTAGTAATTTTAGCTACCAAAACCCTTAAGTAATTTTCGTAATCTTAAACCAGTTGAACTGATCCCAACTTAGATAGAAAATCTTACTGTATATAGGATCTTTGATATTCTAATTTCATAAACCCGTTTATAAACACGGAAGAATATCGCAATTAACCTCCCTAAGTCAAGAGACCAAGTTCACCGGAAAATCTTCTGATAGTAAATAGGACCCCTCTATACAGCCCACAAGCTACAAGGTCCTGTTTTGGCACTTAGCCAGCCTTCGTCAAGGCCACAGAAACACCCCAACCTAGATAGGTGTGCTTCTTATCGATAGCCCCGGGAACTCCTCAAACATGCAGGGAATATCCACTGAGGCACTTCTTCTTTAAACTATTAAACCACCTAGTTTCAACTTACCGTAAAGAGCTTATCTGACCAGGTTTTGTTTGTTATTTTATATCCATTTTTATAATCTTTACATCTTAGTAATGTTTTTCTGCTGATTTTTGTAAATTAAATATACTTTAAAAGTTTGGTGTTTATTAAGAATTAGGGGCCAGTCCGCCTACTCTTTTTTTACC
>NW_014040579.1:0-4246 GCF_000143105.1 Grosmannia clavigera kw1407 | reverse complement strand
CTTTTCTTTTTGTACTTAAATTAAAATAAAAGTAAATTTTATTGTTTAACTAGTGTAATTATTAAGGATTGAAGGTCTGTTGTTAATTCCAGAGCCTTAGCTGTGGGATTATAAGGCCGACAATCCGTTGGGAGAAGGGTGTTAAAAGTAAATTTTTAGTTTCTGAGTGGATTATTAGACCCGGATGCGGCAGGTTGAGAGTTCTCTGCTTAGGAGGGAACTATCAAAAAGCTAGGAGTTATTCGCTTTAGCGCTATAATGGGATTTTATTATGCCTGCTAGAGCAATCCGGGTTGTGTTAACAACATTGTCTAACTTCGAATTTTGTATGACATTGTCTAACTTCGAATTTTGTATGACCTTGTCGACTCGAATCTTCTTGCTTGTCTTTGTAGTTATTGTATTTATAAATCTTAACAGGGGGGGCGCAAGCTCATGTTAGTAACTAGAAGATAGAGGGTATTCAGCGTAAAACTTTAAAAATTTGTAGGATTTAAAGATTCCTAGAAAACGAAGGTAAAAAGGTGACAGAAAAAAAAAGGACAAAAGCCTAAAAAAACCAAAAAGTGGGAAAAAAGTAGAAAAGATAAACACCTAAAAAAAGAATAAGACAAATGTATAAAATAACAATGTAATAAAATAACAAAGTAATAAGGGAAAACTTACGAATAAAAAATAAAAGCAAATTAGACAAAGTATAATTATAGAGGGAGTAGGAGTCTAACCTACTGTATATGAAACCAGCCTTTCATAAACTAACGTAACCCTCTTAAGGCCCAGAGATTGTATATAAACAAGGTCTGAAACCTGGGCTATATAAACAAAATCTGAGGGTCTTATACCTGAGTTTGCTGTACGTACGGGTAACCGTGTTCTAGATGAGGTCTTATAAACATTAAGCATTGATATTGTTAGGGGCTCTCTAGTCAGGTTAGACCAAATAAAGACTTCCGGTCCATCTATCAAATGTTTAGTAGATCAGGGGATTCCAACCCTTGTTTCCATGTATATCCTTTAATGTGCCGATTTTTCCTAACTTACATCAAAAATAGCTTCAAAGCCATGTAGTTGCATAGGAGCCTTTCTCGCATTAAATTAAGGTTACTGGTGTTCTCCGTAAAATTCTAAGCATCTTCCGTCTGATTGTTTAACAATAAAAAGATAAAGGGCAGGGGACCAGCCCCCCCTACTACCACCCAGTTACCTGGATTAACTTCTTTTTTCTACGGGTTTACCCGACGCTTCCTTACTTCTTCCGTGCCACTCAAGCTATTATCTTAAAAAATTACCAATTAAATTAATGAAGACTTCGGTATTAAGCCATTCCCTGCAAATCTTACCAAAATACAATGTAGATTTAGTTTCATTCATCCGTGATGAGAAGATCTGTTTTTCTTCCTAGCCGTAAAAGATCAGTTACTTTGTGTGATTCTACAGCTTAGAACAAAAGCATAATATAAAATAAGTGTCTTTTAGTTTATACTAGCTTACCTAGCCTTTGTGGTGCTTCATTTACTACTCGCGAGTTAATATTTCTCTAATTATTGTTTAGAACTTAGTACGTACAGCAATTTAACACAATATCCAAGGAGTTTTCTACATTAAACTAGAATGTCTAGATTTCGTGGGTGTTTACGCCACACTTACTTTATTCTACTTATCCTATAGGTAAGTATTTGTCTTCTTCTGGTTGACAGATAGTAATAAAAATATAAAAAAAAAAAAAAAAACAATTATGCTTCTAGTTCGAGTGGGGTAAAAAAAAAAAAAGTAGGCGGACTGGCCCCTAATTTCTTTAATAAAACAACCAAACTTTTAAAGTTATATTTAATTTACAAAAATACAGCAGAAAAAAAATTAACTAAGAATGTAAAGAATTATAAAAATGGATATAAAATAACAAACAAAACCTGGTCAGATAAGCTCTTTACGGTAAGTTGAAACTAGGTGGTTTAATAGTTTAAAGAAGAAATGCCTCAGTGGATATTCCCTGCATGTTTGAGGAGTTCCCGGGGCTATCGATAAGAAGCACACCTATCTAGGTTGGGGTGTTTCTGTGGCCTTGACGAAGGCTGGCTAAGTGCCAAAAACAGGACCTTGTAGCTTGTGGGCTGTATAGAGGGGTCCTATTTTACTATCAGAAGATTTTCCGGTGAACTTGGTCTCTTGGACTTAGGGAGGTTAAATTGCGATATTCTTCCGTGTTTTATAAACGGGTTTATGAAATTAGAATATCAAAAGATCCTATATACAGTAAGATTTTCTATCTAAGTTGGGATCAGTTCAACTGGTTTAAGATTACGAAATTCTTAAGGGTTTTGAGCTAAATTCAAATTATAGTTTCAAAACAGGTAAAGGCTCGTTGTTAAGGGGTTTCCCTTTAACACAGGACAACGTAGTTAGCTCTCAATGAAGGTTTAATCTTCTTTTCATAACTCCTTCTAGTTCAAACACAAATTCGATGAGTCTATTAATGTGTGACTACCCTAGAGTTGTACTATTGAGAAACCTTTCCTTTTGTAACATTGTAAAATATTGTTACTAAAAGGTTGGCGGAGATAAAAGGTAATAAATATTAAAAGAAAGGCAGGGGTCGTAACCTGCAAGAAATCTCAGGTCTCCAAGGATCTTATAACAGATCTTTTTTTTGTTCTAATTAAATAAAAAGTAACTTTATTGTTTTAACTAGTGTAATTATTAAGGATTGAAGGTCCTGTTTGTTAATTCCAGAGCCTTAGCTGTGGGGATTATAAGGCCGACAATCCGTTGGGAGAAGGGTGTTAAAAAAGTAAAATTTTTAGTTCTGAGTGGATTATTAGACCCCGGATGCGGCAGGTTGAGAGTTCTCTGCTTAGGAGGGAACTATCAAAAAGCTAGGAGTTATTCGCTTTAGCGCTATAATGGGATTTATTATGCCTGCTTAGAGCAATCCGGGGTTGTGTTAACACATTGTCTTAACTTCGAATTTTGTATGACATTGTCTAACTTCGAATTTTGTATGACCTTGTCGACTCGAATCTTCTTGCTTGTCTTTGTAGTTATTGTATTTATAAATCTTAACGAGGGGGGCGCAAGCTCATGTTAGTAACTAGAAGATAGAGGTATTCAGACGTAAACTAGTAAAAATTTGTAGGTATTTAATATCCTTAGAAAAGAAAGGTAAAAAGGTGACAAAAAAAAAAAAAACAAAGACCTAAAAAACAAGTTGGACAAAGTAGAAAGATAACAAACCTAAAAAAGATAAGACAATGTATAAAATACAATGTATAAAATACAAAGTATAAGGGAAACTTCGAATAAAAATAAAGCAAATTAGACAAAGTATAATTATAGAGGGAGTAGGAGTCTAACCTACTGTATATGAAACCAGCCTTTCATAAACTAACGTAACCCTCTTAAGGCCCAGAGATTGTATATAAACAAGGTCTGAAACCTGGGCTATATAAACAAATCTGAGGGTCTTATACCTGAGTTTGCTGTACGTACGGGTAACCGTGTTCTAGATGAGGTCTTATAAACATTAAGCATTGATATTGTTAGGGGCTCTCTAGTCAGGTTAGACCAAATAAAAGACTTCCGGTCCATCTATCAAATGTTTAGTAGATCAGGGGATTCCAACCCTTGTTTCCATGTATATCCTTTAATGTGCCGATTTTCCTAACTTACATCAAAATAGCTTCAAAGCCATGTAGTTGCATAGGAGCCTTTTCTCGCATTTAAAATTAAGGTTACTGGTGTTCTCCGTAAAAATTCTAAGCATCTTCCGTCTGATGTTTAAACAATAAAAAAGATAAGGGCAGGGACCACGCCCCCCTACTACCCACCCAGTTACCTGGATTAACTTCTTTTTCTACGGGTTTACCCGACGCTTCCTTACTCTTCCGTGCCACTCAAGCTATTATACTTAAAAATTACCAATTAAATTAATGAAGACTTCGGTATTAAGCCATTCCCTGCAAATCTTACCAAATACAATGTAGATTAGTTTCATTCATCCGTGATGAGAAGATCTGTTTTCTTCCTAGCCGTAAAGATCAGTTACTTTGTGTGATTCTACAGCTTAGACAAAAGCATAATATAAAATAAAGTGTCTTTAGTTTATACTAGCTTACCTAGCCTTTTGTGGTGCTTCATTTACTACTCGCGAGTTAATATTTTCTCTAATTTATTTGTTTAGAACTTAGTACGTACAGCAATTTAACACAATATCCAAGGATTTTCTACATTAAACTAGAATGTCTAGTAG
>NW_014040580.1:0-2624 GCF_000143105.1 Grosmannia clavigera kw1407 | reverse complement strand
TTTATTTTTTTTATATTTATTACTATCTGTCAACAGAAGAAGACAAATACTTACCTATAGGATAAGTAGAATAAAGTAAGTGTGGCGTAAACACCCACGAAATCTAGACATTCTAGTTTAATGTAGAAAACTCCTTGGATATTGTGTTAAATTGCTGTACGTACTAAGTTCTAAACAATAATTAGAGAAATATTAACTCGCGAGTAGTAAATGAAGCACCACAAAGGCTAGGTAAGCTAGTATAAACTAAAGACACTTATTTTATATTATGCTTTTTGTCTAAGCTGTAGAATCACACAAAGTAACTGATCTTTACGGCTAGGAAGAAAACAGATCTTCTCATCACGGATGAATGAAACTAATCTACATTGTATTTGGTAAGATTTGCAGGGAATGGCTTAATACCGAAGTCTTCATTAATTTAATTGGTAATTTTTTAAGATAATAGCTTGAGTGGCACGGAAGAGTAAGGAAGCGTCGGGTAAACCCGTAGAAAAAGAAGTTAATCCAGGTAACTGGGTGGTAGTAGGGGGGCTGGTCCCTGCCCTTATCTTTTTATTGTTAAACATCAGACGGAAGATGCTTAGAATTTTACGGAGAACACCAGTAACCTTAATTTAATGCGAGAAAGGCTCCTATGCAACTACATGGCTTTTGAAGCTATTTTGATGTAAGTTAGGAAAATCGGCACATTAAAGGATATACATGGAAACAAGGGTTGGAATCCCCTGATCTACTAAACATTTGATAGATGGACCGGAAGTCTTTATTTGGTCTAACCTGACTAGAGAGCCCCTAACAATATCAATGCTTAATGTTTATAAGACCTCATCTAGAACACGGTTACCCGTACGTACAGCAAACTCAGGTATAAGACCCTCAGATTTGTTTATATAGCCCAGGTTTCAGACCTTGTTTATATACAATCTCTGGGCCTTAAGAGGGTTACGTTAGTTTATGAAAGGCTGGTTTCATATACAGTAGGTTAGACTCCTACTCCCTCTATAATTATACTTTGTCTAATTTGCTTTATTTTTATTCGAAGTTTCCCTTATACTTTGTATTTTATACATTGTATTTTATACATTGTCTTATCTTTTTTAGGTGTTATCTTTCTACTTTGTCCACTTTGTTTTTAGGCTTTGCTTTTTTTTTCTGTCACCTTTTACCTTCTTTTCTAGGATCTTAAATCCTACAAATTTTACAGTTTACGCTGAATACCTCTATCTTCTAGTTACTAACATGAGCTTGCGCCCCCCCTGTTAAGATTTTATAAAATACAATAAACTACAAAGACAAGCAAGAAGATTCCGAGTCGACAAGGTCATACAAAATTCGAAGTTAGACAATGTCATACAAAATTCGAAGTTAGACAATGTGTTAACACAACCCGGATTGCTCTAGCAGGCATAATAAATCCCATTATAGCGCTAAAAGCGAATAACTCCTAGCTTTTTGATAGTTCCCTCCTAAGCAGAGAACTCTCAACCTGCCGCATCCGGGTCTAATAATCCACTCAGAACTAAAAATTTTATTTTTTAACACCCCTTCTCCCAACGGATTGTCGGCCTTATAATCCCACAGCTAAGGCTCTGGAATTAACAAACAGGGACCCTTCAATCCTTAATAATTACACTAGTTAAACAATAAAGTTACTTTTATTTAATTAGACAAAAAGAAAGATCTGTTATAAGATCCTTGGAGACCTGAGATTTCTTGCAGGTTAGACCCCCTGCCTTCTTTTAATATTTATTACCTTTTATCTCCGCCAACCTTTTAGAACAATATTTACAATGTTACAAAGGAAAAGGTTTCTCAATAGTACAACTCTAGGGTAGTCACACATTAATAGACTCATCGAATTTGTGTTTGAACTAGAAGGAGTTATGAAAAGAAGATTAAACCTTTCATTGGAGAGCTAACTACGTTGTCCTGTGTTAAAGGGAAACCCCCTTAACAACGAGTCCTTTACCTGTTTTGAAACTATAATTTGAATTTAGCTCAAAAACCCTTAAGAATTTTTCGTAATCTTAAACCAGTTGAACTGATCCCAACTTAGATAGAAAAATCTTACTGTATATAGGATCTTTTGATATTCTAATTTTCAATAAAACCCGGTTTAATTAAACAACGGAAGAATATCGCAATTAACCTCCCTAAGTCAAGAGACCAAGTTCACCGGAAAATCTTCTGATAGTAAATAGGACCCCTCTATACAGCCCACAAGCTACAAGGTCCTGTTTTGGCACTTAGCCAGCCTTCGTCAAGGCCACAGAAACACCCCAACCTAGATAGGTGTGCTTCTTATCGATAGCCCCGGGAACTCCTCAAACATGCAGGGAATATCCACTGAGGCACTTCTTCTTTAAACTATTAAACCAACCTAGTTTCAACTTACCGTAAAGAGCTTATCTGACCAGGTTTTTGTTTTTTTATTTTATATCCATTTTTATAATCTTTACATCTTAGTAATGTTTTTCTGCTGATTTTTGTAAATTAAATATACTTTAAAAGTTTGGTGTTTATTAAGAATTAGGGGCCAGTCCGCCTACTCTTTTTTTCCTTTACCCACCCGAACTAAGAAGCAATAAATTTGTTTTTTTTTTTTATTATTTTTATTTTAA